>NC_089799.1:26497113-26544613 GCF_040412425.1 Macrobrachium rosenbergii | reverse complement strand
TAGTAATAATTAAGACTTCATATCAGTGACGGTTTTTACCGGGGTTATTATGAGTTACATGAAGAATGTGCAAGGATCGTTTTTAGAAGGATCCATGAGAAATGAAAGAAAGCATTTAAATGATAATTCTTGAGAATACGAAGAGAGTATTAAAAAAACTTCAGGACCAATCCATACCCTATCCGTAACAGATATGGAGAGACATGGATATAAATCAAACCCGCCTGTTAGGACCGAGAATTAGTGAACATGGAATCATCCTTCATTCATCTGTAATAACGGGCTTCCTGACAAGAGTCGAAAGCCCTGACCTTGGATTCTGATGTCCCAACCCTAGACGACACGTCAAATACTTCCAAACCATCTTCAGGGTAGCTGACATCACCTACAATTCTCACCATTACCTTCGAACGCACAAAAACCCTTCCTATCCATAACCCCTTCTCTCATTCATCTAAGCAGTAAATTTTGACGAATGTGGAAATCTCCACTCTATTTACATCAAGTGGCACGATATCATCTCTTGTATTTAGAAGCCATGGCAAGATGGAGGAAAGCTTACATAATATGACAGAGATGAAAATAATAAAATGAGAGAGAAAGATTAAAAAGATATATTTATATATTCGACCTGGGGTAATTTCTACTCCCCCGTTCAGGAGCAATCTCGACCGTTTTACGGCGTCAACACTGAACATTTTATGTTCGAGCCATGTGACTTCATCAGGGCATTATCCCACTAAGGGGAAACCCAAGTCCTTTCTTTCCAGTGAAGCTTAAAGCCAGAGGTCTTTATTATAAATGCCACACAAATATATCAAATATACCAAATCGGCATTGACGTCAATGTAGAGAAAACAGGTAATAATACATGTTAGAGTTAGATTAGATGAAAGTAAAAATTACAGAAATTAAAAAAAAATTACTCTTTTAAAGAATTACATATCATGCATGATCCATAATAAAAAATGTATAAAGCAAAATTAATAAATGGCGACTCATTTTTTGATGTGATGCAATGCTGTGCGAAACGGATTATAAGAAACTAGCTACCACAACTTCCTCACTTAATTCAGAAGATTTATTATCGAAGTTTAAAAATGCGGGAATTAAGTAACCGAAAAATGTTTCCGTTTTCATTATTCAGAAAAAGTCTCGCAGTAAGAATGTTTTAAAATCTCCTTATAAAATACTTGTCTAGATGATCATACCGAACGAGAAATGGCAACAATGAAAAGATAATTAATTATCCCTATAGACAAAAAATCGTAGTTCTCTTAATTTCCACTACACAAATTCAAAAGTTGCCGAAAGCTTTTAGCGCACATCTATAAGCAACCGAATTCAAGAACACTTTCACCATTTCCTACCACGTTAAAACTTTTCTTAGCACTTTTCCCTTCTCTTTGATCTTCCCCTTCCATTATTCCTTATTGATGCTATCTCCCCTCTCCCCACCTAAACTGAAATCTTCTTGTTACAAATCTGGCCCGTTATGCTTATTCCAAAATTTCCCCTTGCGTTAATCCTATTAGTTATTATTGGTTTTTCTAAACTCTTTCGGTATCAGGATTTCCGAATTTTATCTTAACCAGTATCTTGCCACAAACCTCTAAAAGTTGACTGACCATATCTTACCAAGGAAATCCTTCATTATATTGACTTTTCTTTAAAAATCTTCAAAATACACCAAACTCACAGGTCTGTAATTTTTTAAACTGAATCTAATATTTTACGAATTAATAAAATGAACCCAATAACTCACGGGAAACAATGTACAATAAGGTGGAAATTTTCAATCCTCGATCACGAAACTGACATTATACCTACTCCTTTGACAGAAATTCCATTATAACAAACATTCATTTTTATTCCCCAAAACGCGTCAAACTTTTCCTTTAAAAGAGATATTGTTGAATTACTATCCAAATAACATTCTTGACTCACAAATAAATGCAATATAGGTTTTTATCAAAAGTATTCCATAAGAACGAAAACACTGTTCATCATAAATTACAAAAAAATTGTGGAAATACACTAGCTTTTCACCATTCTGGATGAAGGTTCATTAAATGACAAATAATATGGTACCCGTATGGATTATTTTCCTTGAAATGAACTCGCTTTCTGGAAAAACTTGAACTTCTCTGTGCTTGAATATATGCTCAAGAACCTTCTGACTAATAAGTTCAATATTCGTGAAAATAATATGAATAAGCAATCGGGCTGTGGAACTGTTCCATGCTATAAGTCTGCCTTTTTAGAAGAGGCACCTCTATCATTACCCAATTTTTCCGTATTTCGTCAAAGCTTGGTCTGCTTCACGTAATTTAGCTGCACATCCCATCAATCTTGGCTCTCTCTGAAATTCAAACGTATTAACCTATCTCAGCAGAAACAGCACAGCTGCCAATGCTTTGAACAAAGCTTTCACAAAAAAAAAAGGCAACAAATTATGATGACATCCAAAACTGCCACGATGATGGTGCCCGAATGTTCTGGAAGCCAACCCAATTAAGATGGGTTCCAGCAAATGAATATGAAACATAACCAAATCAACCACAGGCAGTCTACCCATTACGACTCGTATCTCCCCACTAGACAATATTAGATTTTCTCACAACAGGCATGGTGTAACCTGTTAATCATTGCCCATCAGGTGCCAGGTAATCTACGTTTGGGGATTTGTATTCATGGATGGATTAGGTAGACTATATGTCTCAACTGGATTTACACAAATTTATATTTTTATATTATGTTTTATTTTATATATACACGTGCATATGGAATGTGTGCTCGTGAACATTGTTTACTCGCATGTGTGTAATACTATCACTGGGATTTTAAATGAGAACTCATAACACGTTTATTTAAAAAATATTTCGACTTTCAGAATTGTGGGTCCTATATGCATTTACACTTATAACTAGAATAAGATTTTACTATTGCTAAGACTACTGTTACTCTTGTAGTAATAGCAGAAATAATAAAATAATTCTGATAATTTCGCAATATTATCAATACTATTCTTCACATCTCCTTACGAGAGTCCGAAAATCTAACCAAGTTTCGACGTATATTTTACCATAAATGGTTACCTTAAAAGTAATCCACTCTGGAAGTTTTGCTAGATCTTCAATATGTATCGACTCAAAGTTTTCATCTCTTAAATGGGGCAGGAAGAAAGATCCGTAAGAAAAGCTGTTTAAATCTCTAAGCCTTGCAAAATTCTGAAAGGTATTCAAAGTAAAATATGGGATAACACATGGAATAAAAAAAATATGAAGAATAATACTAAACTTGCAGTGGGTGGATTTTTGAAAAATATCATAATACGTAAATAACGATGGCGATTAAAATTTAGAATACCTGGCTGGACGAAAATCAAGTTGCGAAAGGGTCATTTTGTCCTTACAGCAAGTAAGAGTATACCTTAGTTTAATCAGACCACTGAGCTGATTAACAGCTCTCCTAGGGCTGGCCCGCAGGATTAGATTTTATTTTACGTGGCTAAGAACCAATTGGTTACCTAGCAACAGGACCTACGGCTTATTGTGGAATCCGAACCACACTATAGCGAGAAGTGAATTTCTATCACCAGAAATAAATTCCTCTAATACTTCATTGGCCGGTCGGAGACTCGAACGCAGGCCAGCAGAGTGCTAGCTGAGAACGGTACCGACTCGTCCAATGAGGAAGTCTTACAGCAAGTAAATCTATGTACAGCTCTTTAGCAGCATTAGAAAATTCTTTAAAAATTAATATAATAATTCACCTCTGACCTTCTTTTCTATTTATTCACTCTGAATTACAGAGTCAAAACAGCTGAGGGTATCTAATGCTTTCTATTTGAACTTGTCTACACACTGAGAGAACCAGGACGAGATGCACTAACCAACTGCCTCTACATTATTAAATCAAAATAATGGTGAGTATTCAAAGCAAAAAAAAAAAAAAAAAAAATACTTGCAGTTCTGTTCTCATTCCGTAAAATGACAAGAATGTTGCTAAAACATTCTGAAAGCAAATATACAGTAAACTTAAATATATAAATGCACAAACATACATTATAATATATATATATATATATATATATATATATATATATATAGTATATATATATACAGTAGTATATAGATATACTGTACATATATATATATATATATATATATATATATATATATATATATATATATATATATATATATTTATACATTCATGTTGTTGATTTTATTAATCATATAAACTTATGATTGATTTTATGTAGCATTATTTTTAATCACACACACACAAAAAAAATTAACTGAAATATATTAATATGAAATATATATATATATATATATATATGTGTGTGTGTGTGTGTGTGTGTGTGTGTGTGTGTGTGTGTGTGATTAAAAATAATGCTACACAAAATCAATCATAAGTTTATATAATTAATAAAATCAACAACATGAATGTATAAAAATGCAAAATTAAGTATATTAAAGAAATTGAGCTTTAGTATGGGTGTGAGCATGACAAAGAATGTTTTAAATAAACCATATTATTTGAGGAAAATTGGAACTCATAAACGGAGTTTTGAGAAAACTTTTCCACTTAAATATTGAAAAACTTTATCTGCTGCGGACAAATCTCAAGTTTTTATTAAATTTCGGACGAAACACGATGTACAGTTATAACTACTCTTTAAACTTTCAATGACGTGTACAATGTTATTAGCTTATTTCCTGCATAGCTCTCGTTCTTGTAATCATCTTGTTAACAAATTACTAGAAGCAAATAAGGCATGTGAATATGAAAGCAATCATATATGTTTATATATGATACAACAGTATAACATTCATTCCTGCTCTAACTAGCGGGTCGCGGATGACATCCTGTGCAGAAAACTTCCAGATCAATAGCCACGTCTCCACGTCTTAAAGATACTCAAATCATGCAATGTATATATATACATATACATATACACATATATATATATATATATATATATATATATATATATATATATATATATATATGTATGCATGGATATATATTTGTATTCATAGGTTAAGCTCCCATATTTTTCTCCGTCTGGAAGCGCTAAGGAAAGCAAGGAAAATGTTTCACTGCCCTTCCATACAACTAAAAACCTCCCCAAAAAAGATGCCAGTCTTACCATATATCCTACAATCAAAAAACATTAAGAAATATGTTAAAGATAACGAGTTTATCCATATCACTAGTAAATTTGACAGCGTTTTAAGCCCTACACAAGCCAGCAATTAAATGGATGAATCTGCTCTTCCGTACTGGGACTGTGAGAGAAAAAGGTTGGCGATACTGGCCAAGTTTGTCGATTTGTTTAAACGAATACAGAACAGCCAGCTCTATTGGTATTCCTGTGCTGTGGCATCACATTCCTTATGTCTGGGTCATTTGTTAGAATGTAGAAATAGTAGGATAGTGTATAGGGAATCCAATGTCAGGAGGGGAAGAGTAACACAAAGGGCCTTCGTCCTTCCTAAAGAAAGCTTCATTAATAACAAATATCTGAATGAAGATGGTACTTAAAATCATGGTATTTAAAATTCTCTTCTAAAGTTTGAAAACATAATAAATATTCCTGCGGTTTCCTTATACCTCTTTATGCTGATCAAGTAAGAAAGTAAGTAATTCCATGGGACATCTATAACAGTCATCTCTCAAAACGAGCATCCACACCTTACGAGATCGTTAGGGGTTCAGAAAGGTATTACAAAATTCTGTAACTGACTATCTCTTCATCAATGACTTGTCAACTCTTTTAACTGTTCTTTTATTGAATGTTTGCGGTTGTTCTTTGTTTACTCTGTGGCTAACTTCCATATTTCCTGCATTATTACTTGAAGATGCATGCTCCAAACCATGCAAAAGCTCCCTAATATTATAACACACACACACACACACACACACATATATATATATATATATATATATATATATATATATATATATATATATATATATATATATATACATATACACACACACATATATATATATATATATATTATATAGATACATATGGAGCTTTCACTTATCACAAACAAACATTGTTGTGTTTTCATTGTGAAACAATAATAATAATAATAATAACAATAATAATAATAATAATAATAATAATAATAATAATAATAATAATATAATAATAATAATAATAATAATAACAATAAAAATAATATAATAATAATAATAATAATACACACTGAAACAATAAATTTCACCACTGCAATGAAGACATTTCATACATACAAATGCCGCAGGGGCTTGTGAGTTGAGGAAAAAGAAATAATCTTGACGATTTTAATGACCTAACTTCATGAAAGAGAAAACAGCAAAGACACTCGCAGTCATCATATTCCGTTTTACAATAATTTCTCAGAAATCACGAAGTGTTTCCGTTTTCGAACTATACCACACATCACTGAATAAAATAACATAGGAATTCCTAAAGAGAGAGACAACATAACGACGGGAAAGTATTGACTACGAAAGACTAATAGCATATGCGCATTACTTCAATTGTTTTCATGAATTCCCTGAGCAGGCAAGACAATCAAAATACTGCATTCATAAGTCACATAAAAAAGTGTATACCGGTCTCGGAAATTGCCCATTAAGGTCCTAAAACACTCCGGTTGATGTTCGTATAGCATGTATGCAACTGTTTCTTAAGCTATGAATAGTTTGAGAATTTATAACCTTATGGACGGAACAATCATATACAAATATACATACATACATACATACATACATACATATATATATATATATATATATATATATATATATATATATATATATATATATATACATATACATAAACATATATTTTCAACAGAGAGACAAGCAGATTATAAACACGCACGTACACACACGCATTTACACACACACACACACACACACACACACACACACACACACATATATATATATATATATATATATATATATATATATATATATATATATATATATATATATAAAGATGACAAATGTTCCGGAAATTATTATTTTCTACAATTAGCTAATATTTCGGAACTTGTCCCGATTCAAGTAAAAAAAAAAAACTACAATTAAACAAAACTCAGCTCAATTACATATGCATAAAAAATATAAAATTCCCCAAAATATGTAACCCACAGGCAAAATGTATATAATACAAAATTAAAACTGGGAAAAATTACATAAGCGTAAATTTTAAAGATGATTTCTTAAAAACAAAATTCAAAAGAGCTACTAACATTGAGAAAGTCTTCTGAATTTCGCCGTCTATTAGACCTGCCTGTCAATTACATGTAAGAAAAGAGAGTACCACGGAAACAAAATAACTGAAAAGAATGCATAAATCTATGGAATTCTGGCATTGGCCTAGTAGTGAATATATGAATGAATTCTTATTTTAAAAACAAAATAAAGTTACTAAAAACTCACACAGGCAAGCACATACTATTCCATAAAAATTATGCACACCACAAGTGAAAAACACTTCAGTAGGAAATTATCTTTACATCGTTCATTAAAAAAACACTCAATTTTTCCCATAAACTTAACAAATTTTAATACTCGTGGTGTTTTATGCACCCAAAACATTTGATACAGTATTCATATGCAATGATCAAGTTCTCAGGTAAATTAACCTTCCCTAGCAGTACGCTTTCAATTAAATACAAAAAAGGTAAGCGAAGGTTTCAACACTTGCCTCAACAAAAGTTCAAAAATAAGTGAACATGGTTTCAATTTCAGTTTTACTTCCAACTTCCGACACCTTTACTTTCCGCTGGTTTCCTGTGGTTTCTTGAAGGTCGCGGAATGGGGCTCTCTCTTCACTCAAGCGTCTCTGAATTCTAATGTAAAATGCGTTAACATTTTTCAAACAAATTTATGTTAACACTCCTAAAGAAATTTATGCTAACACCTTACAGGAAAAAATGACTTGACTTAAGGTACAGAAAAGTACAATAAAATTTCAAATACAACATCTGATTTCAAGAAAGACTACCCATCTCTGTCGCCAAGAAAATTTCTAGAGAATACATTACTATTATTATTTACGTACATGAAACCTACTCACATGGAACAAGCACACAGGGGCCATTAACTTGAAATCCAAGCTTCCAAAGAATGTTGGTTTCAACCTCCCACCGCAGACCCAACACTGCAGCAGTGGCTGATCATGATACAGGGCCAGTGATTTTTCATCGACCCGGGGGTGACGCGAACCCGCGACATCTGAGTGGCATTTCACGACACTAACCACTATCCCAGCGGACCAGATAAATAAGGAACGCAAACGACTCAGCTCGAGTGTGAGGAATCCTCGACTAAAAAAATGGGCGCTACCAAATTACAGTCGTCCAGAACAAAAGGGAGAACTTTCAACAATATGCAACAATTTCTTAGCCAAAAAGAGGGAAAATTCGAAGACATGTCGAGATAGATTTGCGCCAGTGTGGCGGAGAAAAACTCAGGGTCTCACCCCAACATAGAGCAAAATTCAACCAAGTCTCGCCAAATAATGTGGGAGTGAACTGAGATTTTTCCCCTGCAAGCGAGGATGAAACTCAAAATGTTCCCACCCACAATACGAAGCGATTTCAATTGATTCAATTATTACGGTTCATTTAAAGAACGTGCCACGAGGAAATGTGCAACACCCACTACAACTGTAAGTTTCACAATAACATCTTCACTTTATGGACCAAGAAGTTACACGATCCCTTCATCGATTAATGAACCAAAAAAGACCAATAACTTGATGGATTGTTATTATTGGTTATCTTCAAGTAATCTGGCTTCGGTAAGTCAATTAGATTTCATCCCAGAAGTGAAGGATCTTTCGGAATCTATTGTGTTAAACTTGGAGCAATTTCTCTTATGTTCGTTCAATACAAAAATGAGAAAATTTAATATTTTACACCAACTCACAAAGATGTTTCACTTCTAGGATCAAATCTACCTTTAATTTATTTCCCAGTGTCAGACTAATTGAAGACATCCACTAATCTCAGTACAAACAAGTTTTTGTCTTCCACGGCTTATCAATGATTTCAGACCTTCAGCCGGCTCATACGATTATTAACACAATTTCATAAAATGAAATTTACTTATTATCATTTTCAAAAGATAAGGGGTTTCACTTTAAAGGAGTAAGGAGAAATTTGCACCGCACAAAAAATATATATACTTAAAAACTACAAAGGATCTGGGTGGTTCGGACATCAAATGCAGACATATATATATATATATATATATATATATATATATATATATATATATATATATATATATATATATATATATAATGTATGTATGTATGTATGTATATTATATATATATATATATATATATATATATATATATATATATATATTAATAATAATAATAAGCAGCAAAACGAAAATGTCTCATGAGTACTGACAGACTGGAAGAGCAAAAATGTAAAGCAGGACTTTGAACAAAGAATATAGAGCAGACGACCAATATGATAATAATACCTATGATGACATCAATAACTTTTATTTAATCTGGAAAAGGAGAGGAGGTCTCGATAACCGTTTCGGCCAGTCACCTAAACAGGGCGCGACCTTTGGGGAGTTTCAGTGGTATATTAAGCACGGGCCTTTATGCCTATCTATCGAACCATATTTAACTGCCCGTTCCTATAATGGAAAACATCAAGAGATGAGATATCAATCTTAAAACTAAGACAGTCCTCAAGGGATTATAGGCGCTTTATCTTTTCTGTACTTAAGCAAAAGAACCAGCGGTTGGGTTAGGGAGTTGTGGGAACTTAACCGCGATGGGTGTAGTTAGGATGTAAGGTCAGGCGGTGACTTTAAAAGAACATCAAAGGCAATGTTTAGCTGTTACATGAAAAGAAGAGGGTGACATATTCATGTTCTTGTGTTGGGCCACATAGCTGTAAAACAAAAGGGTAAAAAAATAAAAGGTACAGTCATAATAGTGGAAGTTTGGGTAAAGAAATCACGATAAAGGAGGAATAAAGCAATGGAGAGGAAAGTGTTTTCCGAGACAATCCCTTCTCCCTTTCCTGAGTCGTACATTTTGAAGAATCTGAAAATGTCTCCATGCTACTTACATCAAATGGAGGTAGCATTCATAAAAGCTTGATAACAAACTGGAAGGAAGATAATACAACATAAAAGAGACTGAATTATTTATGAGAAAGAGAGGAAGAGTATACGGAGATTATTTAGATTAGGACCGGGGGAAAAGAGATTCCCTACTTTCCCCCTAATTCGAAAGCCCTCTCATCCGTCCCACGACTCCTACATAAAATATTCTACAGTGTAGCCATGTTATTTCAACAAGGCAATCTCTCACTGAGAGACCTTACGCATAATATGCTTATGCTTACACATTGCACATGAACAGAATTACATCACATATGTCTTGCCATACATCTGTTTATGTATGTAGGTATGTATGTATGTATGAGCGTGTGTATGCATGTGTGTGTGCATGCATATATATATATATATATATATATATATATATATATATATATATATATATATATATATATATATATACACACATATATATATATATATATATATATATATATATATATATATATATATATATATATATATATATATATATATATATATATATATATTCGCTTTCTTCCATCTTACTTTCCTCAGCCCTCTCTAACGACTGTTTCTCAGTGCAACTGCGAGGTTTTCCTCCTGTTCCACTGTTCAGGCCCCCTTTACTCGCAATTTCCGTTTCAGCGCTGATTGACTTCATATGTCCCAGCATATTTAAAGGCACAAAGGGACGAAGTAACATTTGGAGAAAGAATTACTACAGCTGAATTTGTCAAATGATATCCAGTGCAAGTTGCCCTGATTTGTAACATAGGGAGAGGCAAAAAAAAAGGCCAATCGAATAATAGGCAACCTGATGGAGATTTGGAAATCAAATAGGGCTGAAATTGCATATGAAACTAAAATTATACGTAAGCATGTTGCGATCTGTATCGCTGTGTGTGCATGAATCATGGTATGACAATTTGCATTACTATACGGATATGACATTGAAACTATACCAAAAAGATTTTTTTCGATCTGGGAAAAAGCAATAGGACGAATAGTAAGGAGGCAGATAGCAAGACAGAGTTAGAAACGTTACTATAAAGGAAATTACGGCAGTTGAGATAATGATGAAGGGTAGATGGAGATGTCTCGGTCTGTCACACAACCCTTGGGATACAAATTGTCATACCATGAATCATACACATATAGCAAGACGGATCATACCAGGTTTACGTATAATCTTACTTTCCTTAAGTAATTTCGGTCTTATTTGATTTCCAAATCTTCAGCCTGCCTACTGTTTGATTGGCCTTTCTTGTCTTTCACTAAATTCCAACTCGAGACAACTTGTATCGGATATCATTAAAAAAAAAAAAAAAAAAAAAAAAAAAAAAACTCGGCCCCGGTAATCTTTTCTCCATTTAATGTTACTTCATCCCTTTGTCCCTTTGTGCATACTGTATCCTGACACTTCCGCTTTTTCTTTTTTTTAAGATTTATTTTGAGCCCCTTTTCTATAGATATATGACGCATTCCACTGAGCAAGCTTTGTGTGTATGTATGTATGCATGCATATACTGTATATATATATTACACACACACAATACATATGTATATGTATATATGTGTATACATACATTATACACACACACACATATATATATATAAAATGTACATATCCAAATTCAGATATATATACCTATATCTTCTAGGCAAATACAATTTTAACTTGCAAGTTATGTCACCAAATAAATCAAGGAGGAAAATTCTCTCTCTTCTCTCTCTCTCTCTCTCTCTCTCTCTCTCTCTCTCTCTCTCTCTCTCTCATATTTAATGCAGGAGAGAAGCGCTTCCTTTTTAGGGCTTTTAAGAGACTTAACGATTGATAAACTATATCGCACCGACCAGGCCAAAGGATTCTCGGGCCCTTAGGGTGGGATTTACGTGTTGTGGAAATGCCGCGATGAACCTTAAGTGATCACTGGGTCTCTAAATCCACGAATATTGATGCTGGATCAGAGGGGCCTCCGCTCCACGCCATCAAAGAAAAACGGAAGGCGACCGAAAAGAAAAAAAAATATCTTATGGAAAATTCCATTTTTCGGAGACAGGGTGTTTTAATGTCATACACACACACACACACACACACACACACACACACACACACACACACACACAGAGAGAGAGAGAGAGAGAGAGAGAGAGAGAAGAGAGAGAGAGAGAGAGTTGCCGGTTATCAACGTCCAACTAACCTGTAATAAAAATAAGCATGTTTTGCAAATTTGGTCATATATCACATGGTACTGAAATCTACACATCCGTCCGCCGATATAAGTACATAAACAAATATGTATTTTAATGCACATAACACACACCCTAAACTTTGAAAAGAACACCCATCCACTTCTTATAATCATAATTTTATGAACACGATTATCAAACAACCTAAAAATATTTCCCGGTCCACATGGCTAAGCAGCAATTATTTACGATTCTCTTCGCCATTATTTTTTTTTTAAAGAACTAAAGCAGCATTTCGTTTGAACTGTGTCTAAGCTGTAGTCTCTCTCCTGTTAGTTTTCATAATAAAAGTCATGCTTTTATATTCTCTGCTGCACACAGTCTATTTATATTGCATGCTTGAGCATCTTCGAAAGTACTCCCTCAAAATCATGCTTTGGGGCAACCAACGCCACTGCGACGTTGATAAAACAGATGCCTGCTTCCTACTTTTCCTTAAAACCTCCTTCAGCAGCTGAAATTCATTTACATATAACCATAATTCATTCGAAGAATTTCTAATGGCACCATTAAGTTGGAAAAAACGGAAGAAATATTTCAAATTCACTGTTTTTCATGGTCGTGAACACTTTTGGTAATAAATAGTTCTAAACTCGAATTATTCCAGTTTCTCGGAGACTCGTTAATCTGAAAATCGGGGGAAAAGGGATCTAGATCTTCGGATATTTTGAAAATAATTCCCATTTAATTAGTAAGCTTCTTGCTCTTGTGCTTTGGCATGGTTAAGGGTATTATGGCGTTCCTTTTAAGATAGTTTGGAATTACTTGAAAGACAACTTGCTTCGATCACGAAAAGAAATTTTATAAATTTCTGAGGTCACTTACGCGCAATACAGTCCTTGAGGAATTTAACACCTACTATCCACCGGTAACGGAAACCCTAGAGTGATTATTTTCATAAAGCGTCGAAGAGAAGCTCATTTAGTTGGGTGACAGCACACACAATGGCAGAAAGCTTGACGACAATCAGGCAAACTTGATGGGAAGGACCCGTTAGTCCTTGTAAGAATAATTTCCAAGTCATTTTTGGAAAATAATGAAGAATCGCCACCTGGATAATGACCAGAAAATGTTGAACATTACAAAATGAGCTCTCTCAAGGGCATGAAAAGCTGCTCTTGCGAGCGCTTGGTTTTTAATGACTCGGAAACCCAAAACATTTTGCAATGACCTTATGGTATTCAGTTCCTTTCCTCTATGAGCGTGGAGACAGAAAGGGTACTATATACATTCTCCAAGAAACGTTTCCTTTTTCTAGGTTGGAACGTTACAGTTTATTCTAGACTCTCTTTAACACCCTCATTCATCACCCTCCTCTAGAGAAAAAATAACGCCAAATTAACACCCATATGTGTAACTGTTTAGGTATACTGTCAATCCTTTTGAGATTACTAATCACAATCATTTTTTTAATATTCCTTAGCCAACTGGCTACTCGTACACCTGGAGGCTCAAGTAAAAGTGTCCCTGAAGTTTTTGTTTGCATGTGACATCATTTTTAATAATTTTAATATCAATTAACAAAACTGTTTTCTAAGACGAAAGTCATAGATCGAGATATACTTAAATTTCCAAATAATTTCACCAGGGATGAACAATTCCTCACAGGCTCTATCATATTCCACTAAATCAGCGAAAGCCCATTCTCCTATACCTCTAAGGCAAAAGAAAAGGAACATAAATGATTTAAAGACAGATAACAGGAAACCATATTTAACTATGAATGAAGTAAACGGGACAGTACATTGTGTGGATCCTTTGTTTAGGGATCTCCTTCCTCAAATGCAAACAAAACATTCCATTACTGGAAACTCGTAATTTCTTTTCCTTATTCACCGCCCTTGCGAGGACAACAATCAGTTCTGTTTCCTTTTTATTTAAAGATTACGAAGGATATGACATTCTAGGCTTTGTTTTCCTAGGATATTTTCATGTCCACAGTAGCTGTACTGTCGGGTGTGAGGAAAACTCAACTTATAATTATTGGGCTTTATGCCAGTTAAATCTTTATTACAATTCGCAAGACTTCTGGCTTCATTTCCAGGAATTTTGTACATTCTTAGTCAGTCAATCACACAATCAGTCTATACTTGATTTTTATTCGCTTTATTTTAATATCAGAACCAATAGTAGAAGCATTTTTAAATATCTTGTGAGCAGACAAAAATGCAGTGAAATAAAATAAAATTTTTGGACACTTCTGGAACCGGATCCCCCAAAAATCTCACGTTGTAGTCAGACTAGACAAAAAAAAATAAATAAAAAAAAAATCTGGAGCCACATCTGCATCCTTAAGTGTCGACAGACACAAAATCTCATGTTGTGGTCAGACTGGACAAAAAACTCTCAAGTTGTGGTCAGACTGGAAAAAAATTGTGAATCCACATCTGAATCCTTAAGTGTCGACAGACACACAAAATCTCATGTTGTGGTCAGACTGGACAAAAAAAAAAAAAAAAAAAAAAATTCACAAAAAATCTCACAGACTGGAAAAAAAATCTAAATCCTCAAGTGTCGACAGACAAGAAAGCTTAAGTTGTGGTCAGACTGGACAAAAAAAAATTCTAATCCACATCTGAATCTCAAGTTGTGGTTGAATCCACATCTGTCGACAGAGTGTCGACAGACAAAAAATCATGTTGTGGTCAGACTGGACAAAAAAAAATAAAAAAAAAAAAAAAAAAAAAAAAAAAAAGTTGTGGTCAGACTGGAAAAAAGTAAGTCCACATCTGTAAGTGTCGATAGGCACAAAAAATCTCATGTTGTGGTCAGATTGGAAAAAAATTCTGAATCCACATCTGAATCCTTAAGTGTCGACAGACACACAAAATCTCAAGTGGTCAGACTGAACAATAAAATATTCTGGATCCACAGACAGACAGACTGCCTGTCGACAGACACAAAATCTCATGTTGTGGTCAGATTCAATGAAAAATTCTGGATCCACAGACACAGACTGCCTGTTTTTTTTTTTTTTTTTTTTTAGTGTGACCACAACATGAGATTTTGTGACGGATGCGGTTCCAGAAGTGTCCAAAAATTTTATTTTATTTCACTGCTTGTTTGCCTGTCTGCTCACTAGATATTTCAAAATACCTCTACTATTGGTTATCGTATTAAAATAAAGTCAACAAAAATCAAGTATAGAACCTGAAGAGCTGGCAACGAATGGGGCCTCAATTCCTCTGAAATTTCAAATATCATTTATCTGGTGATTAATTCCCCCTACCCTTTTCATATTATAGGATTAACAGGATTAAACATGAATACAACCTTTCTAAAAAAATATTTTATGATTCGGAGGGAATCAACTTCCAGAACATGGGAAAAATTTTAATAATTTTACTATATATAATTAATATAATTATCTAGGGGGCAGAATATACGATGGTTCCCCTAACACAGCTGACTACTTTCTACATCAAAAGTAAAAATCCTTCTGAGAGCAACATTATCGACAACAGCTCTTCCTATTGATGGTCAAAACAAGTTTGTCGCTGAACTTTTCTTACGTAATAACTGCGACCCAAACAGTAAACGTTTTATTAAATTAACCTCAACCTAAAAACAGGTGCATAATGCGAACTTGAATAGCACCGTACACATAACTGCGAGTCTAACAAACATGCATTCAATTAAACAAACCCAGCTAGAGGGCCGAACACTCTTTGATCTTCGAATGTACTTCTTTATTACCTTTTTCCATTCACTACTTTTGGACATCAAGAAAATACGGCATGAAAGAGAATACTATGTTTATGCCATTAGGTAGAAAACTAAATTTTTTAAAAATCATGAGCAGGGACTTAACATTATTATGTAAAAAACATTCATAATCACAAGCTATTCGATAAACCCTAGCTCTACAATACCATACACTTCTCTATGTCAGTCTTAGGATTTGGAGGAGCTCAAAATTATTCTGGGAATTCAGATTTGTCGTAATTAAGAATATGAAAGGCATACCACATAAACAATTTATTGAGAATGATTTCTGAAGAATACTGCTGTAACACGTTCGCAAATATGTCTTTACAATAAGCAATCCCTTTATATATGAATATACTTTCGTACCGTATTATATCCATAACACTCATATTCAATAAACAAATAACTAACAGTAAATTATACTTTCAAAACACCAACTTCCTTAACTAAGATAACGCTTGCTTTTATAAAATTCTCTTCAATCATGGAGTGGGATAACAGTGTCAATAATCTATGCAAAAGAAAGGGAAAACTGTTTACTTCTACAGTAAGTTCATAAGACTGGGACATTATAGCAGTTTCCCATTTCCATAAAGTTCTGCTTAATACTTGAAGTAATTTCCCCGAAAATTTTCCTGCTCTTTCTAACTTTCTTTATGCTTGGGAAACAATCAATTTCTCAAATATATTCATTAAACAATCTTCTCAAAGCGATTATCTGTTCAGTAAAATTTGAAGAGTGGTGATGGTTTCCATGGCAACAAACAATCAGCTCGGAACTAGATTTTTCCGACAAGGTAATCGTCTAAAGAACTCATTTCATGATCTATCTCGCAAGTTTCATCAAATTCGGTTCGCCACCTCTAGAAATATTCTAATAACATAGCAAGCCAGATATAATTTTAAGCATAATGTCCTACTTCCACTGGCGATGGTAGCAATAGCTGAGGACATCAAAGGAAGATTGATGAGTGCACATTAACCTAATGCTTTTACCCTCGATATTCCCGGATATATAAAAAAAACATATCCTGCAAATTTATGAACTAATCCTCAAAGTCACAGATCACAACTATCCATTCCAAGTGTTTGTTACAAACTTTCTAAAAGAAGTGGAAACTGGTGAGGCTAACTACCGTGGCGATCTCCTTGAACAAACTACTGAGCCTCCTTATTGGGCAAACTACTAAACCTCTTTTTTTGAGCACACTACTGACAAAGACCATACGAATAACAGACTTTTTAAGGTGGAAAGTTAGTAAGAATTCATCTAAGCTTGTAAGGAAGCAAGAGAACCATCCCTAATACCAAGATTTTTAATTGCAGCCAAGAATTTTCTACAAACAACTAATTCCAGTACCCTTAAATGTAACCGAAGTTTTTGAAGCTACTGAGACACCTGCTCGTTTGTAAATTTGCTGGAAAATATCTTTAAACGTCGCCGTAGAACATTTATTAATTAAGTGCAACAAGTTAAAAATAAACTTCGTCTTTTGGTCAACGGGGCATCTAATGAAATTAAATGCAAAAGAGTACACCTCTGCCAAACTCGCACGATAAACTCGGCTATAAACTGAAACGGAGTGTGAAGTTTAACATTACCCAACGATCTATCATTTAACTGGATGAAGGCTCCCAGTTCTCATATTTTAAATAAAAAAAATTACAAATACGAGCCATTTAACTGCTGAAATTCCCTGTATTTGAAAATGGGTGTAATTGTTTATAGTGTAACAAACTATCAATTCCGAACCATTTCTACCAACCAAAAATTAATCTTTTCGAAAAAGTCTGTTGATGAATGTTTCTGAGAAGTTTCACCTATGTCCGTTGTCCAGTTCTTGATAGATCCTGCGAACACACAAACATACAAACACAAAAGAAAACCCTGGATGTCCTAAAAAGACATGAGAACTGAGGCCTAATTCTATTCACTATATACACAGAAATACTTCATCCTCATTTTATAATCATATTACCTTTTTATATGCACATTAGGTACCTTTTTAGACCATATGGGTAACAGGGAATGAAAATTTAGTCTTTATGTGGCATAACATGAAGTTAAGGAATGCACAATTATGTGATTCACTGTTACAATTGGGATATGAAATTGGTTCTCCTGAAGACACAGCCAAAGTTTTATTAATGAAAATGTTTATCAGTTAAAGCTGTTCATATCGATAATATTGTCAATGAACATAAGAGTTTGCAGGAAGACTTTGAGACACCAATTTTTCATTATATACTATGAGAAAAGGAGAATAGTATATTACAAGAAACTGAATGAAGTTTTGACAAAATACACTGAATAAAAATTTAAATCTCCTGTAATCATTCTCACAAGAACCAAGACGATATGGAAATTAAACAGTAAAAGATATAATACAAACTTCAGATACGATACTTGAAAAACCTGTATGTATCTTTAAAAAATCATAATTTAGAAGAAAATATAAATGATTAAAGCCTACCCTAGAAAATGTACCTTGAAGGCAGTGGCGGATTTAAGGAGGGGGAACCTGGTCACGTTCCCCCCTCACATATGAATAATAGAACATTGTTTTCTTTCAATAAATATAGGTTACATTGCCTGTGTCATCAGCAACAGAAGAACGAACGTTTACTTCAAAAAATTTCATTAGGTCGTACAGGAGAGCAACAATGGGCTCTGAAAGGTTGAATGGTCTTGCAAAGCTTCATATTCACCGATGTATTTCAGATGACACAGATAATTTCATTAAATCTGTTATCAACATCTTCTCCAAAAGTTCTTCCCGCTGGTCAGAATTTATTTTGTAGGTAGAATAATGTGTAAATCTCAAAGCTATACTTAAATTTTCATAATGTGAGCCCACCGCACACAAGTAAAATAGTGATAGAATCACTGAAAACCAAATTATATAATAATTTTTTTTCTTTATGCATGTATTTAACGCTTGTATTTGCCAAAGCAGCTTCACCTGCTACTTCTTTGTAAGCTACAGCTGTAGGAAACAATGTAACGACCTTCATAATTATAATTCTCTCTCTCTCTCTCTCTCTCTCTCTCTCTCTCTCTCTCTCTCTCTCTCTCTCTCTCTCTCTCTCAGTACATATAAAATATATATGTGCATATTATGTAAATTATATTGTATGTCTGTATATATATGTGTGGGCATACATATATAAATACTGATAGATATGTACCATATGTGTGTACATATATATCAATATATGATAATCCTAAGTGACCCCCAAACGAAAGATTTCTAGATCCGCCACTGCTTGAAGGCAGCAATACTTAGAAGTAAAAACACACAAAAATAAAACCGTCTGATCGTATCTGATACAAAAACTGACTACTTCGAGATCCCTTCTCGAATATGGAAGGAGACCATACAAAAATTTTATGTACACTTTTATTACAACATAAAACTCTCCCGTGTAAGTGTACAGTTCTTCAAAAAGTCATAAACCTCTGAGGAGCGAACATAAAGTAGGGCAATAAATCCAACCTTAAAAGGTACGTCATTCCAAACCACATAAATAAAAAATGAAAAACATTCGCCACTCATGCTAAACCTTAAGAAAAATCTAAAATGATCACTTTAAACGTCAAACACAAGAACTTTTTAAAAGATAAGTTTTAAGAAATGAAAGTGCTTGAATACAAATAACTAATATATATATATATATATATATATATATATATATATATATATATATATATATATATATACATGTATATATATATATATATATATATATATATATATATATATATATATATATATATATATATATATATATATATATATATATATATATATATATATATATATATATATATATATATATATATATATATATATATATATATATATATATATATATATATATATATATATATATATATATATATATATATATATATATATATATATATATATATATATATATATATATATATATATATATATATATATATATATATATATATATTATATATATATATATATATATATATATATATATATATATATATAATCACATCACAGTTACATTTTTATGTTCACAAACATTAAGCTACAAATGCCATTTAATATCCAACTTTATCTACCTCGGCATTAATTGCGAAGGGGAATTATAACCAAGCGGTTCCTCACCTGGCAGATTCGATTAAACTACCTCCGACTTCTGTGACGAGTGCTATTGCCATTCGGCTTGACCGCCGAATGGTCAAGTTACCGTCGGTGGATGAAAATGTTATCAGAACAGATCAGTATTTTAGCGCTTGCCTAATCTATTGCATAATTATCTCTAACCTGAAATACCTGCATAGATTAGGCCCACTACTACCCTGAAGCAAAACTTACAAGTTATGTATGTATGGCCGATTATCAACCTACTTAAACTCACCTCTGTCCTCTGATATGGGTATTTACAGCAAAATGAATATAAGTGGTAAGATATTCTTGCATTTATTGTTACTGGCAAGAAGAGTATACTAGCTGCCTTTGCCATTCCTTCCAAATATATGGCTTAATGGGTCAGCACATCTGGGCTATGAATGGATGATAATCAACTGTTTTGCGTACAGGCGATTTTAGCTACTCCATCAGCCTCTTCATTAACTTTTACTCCCACGTGTGCTGGGACCCAACAGGAGTAGATTTTAATTTACAGCGAACTGGGGTGAGAAACAACTATTTCTGTGCCCTCTGAACCAAGTGAAGATGGAATTATATTTATAAGTAGTGAAGAAGACTTTTTAAATCCGAATAAATAATGAAGTCTTCGCTTTTGTATTACGAACCTTTTAAAACATGAGCAATGACTGACAATTCAGTGGTACAGGAGGCAGAGTTGCGAAGCCAAGCCAAAGTTTTTCGGTAACCACAGAACATCGAATTTATATTGAGCCTGGAGTTATTTCACGTTGGTGATCGCGTTCCGGAATTGTATCTTTTGTGGAAATATGCTGTTCTTACTGATTTCGGTTGAACAATGTTTCACAGGATGGATCAGCCTTGGAGGAGTATTAGGGTAGTTAATTTACAAGAATTTCTGACTAAGAAGATCCCCATTCTCCAGTTGCTTTTAAGATGAAAAGGAAAGGGCTGCAAGGAGTCTGATTGAGAATTCCCAGATTTCTTCAGCTAATGGTTTTATCTGAATAATTCTTTTGGAAGACTTCTGACCTTCATAAAATATTCCCTCAGCTGAGAATTGTGCCCTCCCCGTTAGACAAAAAAAGTTAAGTTTATAAATACCAAATATATACAGTAGGAACCTGGAACGTAAGAACCTGAATCAAATTGGATATAAATATCAGGTAGAAAATTAATACAAAGTAAAACATATTTGTTCAAATCTCAACAACAGATTTCGTATGAAGGCTACACTATCTCTTGCTGCTCATAAATCGGTTACAGAGCAGCAGAATGTTTTTAACGGAATGTCACCAGTCAGAATGAGAAAACACCGGCGCAATGCAACTATATAAATCATGTTTCTGATCGAGGCTGAATGCCCAATCTTCAAATGCGATAACACAGCTTCTACCAATTAAAACTTGTAAGCCAGGGGCTCATATTATCCCTAATGCCTTTAAGTTTCTTATGACCAAACTGGTCTTTCCATATTAGAGGGTGGGACACTTTTAATGCTAAATCTTTAAAGAGGCTTCCCTCCCTTCCCTGTCTTCCACTTTGTTACCATGAATTCCTGCGTGAGAGGGAACTTAGAAAAAAATAGTTTTTTTTACACGATACGTGAAAGAGCCCTTCTTGAGATTTCACGACTAAATGGTGGAAACTACTGATAAATCTAATGCACTTACGGAATAACAGTATATGACAAAACATTTCCCCTCACTAATAAGAGAGTTCCAAAGCATTAACTACCGCTGATAACTCTGGGGGAACATTCACGTAACCTAACTATGTGATTCTTCCTTATATATTAAAATACATCCACCACCATTTTCTGACTATGGACCACCCATAATTAACTTCACGTGACCTTTATGAATAGCATCATGTTCAAAGAATTAGAGTTAACCCTTTCTATGGGACTGTTCACCTGTGGTATGTATCGCGGAAAAGGAAATTTTAAGCATGATACAAGGTACGATAGGAGAATGGCTAGCTTCCTGAATATCATAAAATAATACTAATTTTGACATCAGTATACAAAATCAATTACGAAAAATAACAATATGAAAAATCAAGGGTTGAAGTGATTATAAAAATAATTCCTTGCAAAGGAATATCATCAAAATATTACATCACGTGAAATACATTAAACGCAATCAATTACAGCGATCGAAGAGAACCAGAATTTTTCCAAAGAGCCTAAAAGCGAACTACATAATTCCACATGCGCGTCCACGAATTACTCATTGCGAGCACGGTTAACGTTCTCCCTTGGCCCGGGAGTCAATTAGGGCCAAAGAATAATTTACAGGACTTTAAAAGGCCGTTCATCATAAACGCTACGGCGCTGAGGAGGACGCAAAGAAGAGCAGGAGAGAGAGAGAGAGAGAGAGAGAGAGAGAGAGAGAGAGAGAGAGAGCGTATATGTGCATCTGTGAGCACAAGAAGGAGCGCGTATTACAGAATATATGTCTACCGTCCATGCCCTTCCTTTCTGGTTGAGGAAGAGGTAGGAAATGATAAGGAGAAATGAGAAGAGAGAGAGAGAGAGAGAGAGAGAGAGAGAGAGAGAGAGAGAGAGAGAGAGAGAGAGAGAGAGGAGCTTGCGTGTGAATGACGCTCAAGGAGGAGGAGTGAGACACCTCACATAATTCTTTTCCTCTCATTCGTCGCAGGCCTCCTGCTCTTCTCCGTCTAGTATCCTAATTGCTTTAGTAATTGCACTTCTTTGAGCTATCAGGGTGAGATCCATTATGGCTCAAGAGGAGGAATTATATAAATAATACATTCCTTGGCGAACACAAGTTTTCTCAGAAATCATTACCAAAATGTGTTCAATTTTATTTTGCTTCCACCCTTATTTTTTACATTTATTTGGACAACTTTTCGCTTAAATAGTTGAAAAAGAATACGCGATTCTTTTTTACAATTAAGAAGTTGTAAAAGCTTACTGCAGAGGATGTTCATCCAGAATTTAACAGTTACAGTACGAATTGGGAATTTATTTTAATTCTATGTACATATTCTCGTCGAACTCAGGTTCTTAACTTATAACCAGAATCAATTATTAATAAACTACCTATACTTCGTGATGAAGAATTAGCATTAAGTGAAAAACTTTTCAGTTTAATATGCATCATGTTACTTGAAAAGTATTGCACAGATAAAATTATGCTTCGCTCAGCACATAAACCAAAATTGAAAATATGGAATCAGCGAGATATTTTCGCACGAGATCCTCTTCTCCTTCAGATTTGTTGGAATTAATATAAAAAAAATAAAACATATTTAGTTGTGCTACCTTGTATTAAGCTATTAGGAAATATAACTGCGCCATCATGGACTGCTAGTATTCTACAGAATATGCCACATCTACTATACACATATGTACATGTGTATAATATATATATATATATATATATATATATATATATATATATATATATATATATATATGTGTGTGTGTGTGTGTGTGTGTGTGTGTGTGTGTGTGTGTGTGTGTGTTTGCAAACATGTATGTATGTATGTGTGAAGTGACTGTGTCTGGGATAGCTGAAGTTTTCCAACCACAAGGGGGACAGAGCTTGTAGTATCAGGGAGAATCTGGAACGGTGGGAAGCTTATAAATGTATTATTCAGACGACTGTATGGGTGAGGAAAGGGGAAAGGTTGTAGCAGTTGAGTGCTTAAGGTCCAGAAATGGAAACGAATGAGAGAGAAAGAGTTTTCATTTGTCTCTATCTGTGACTGGCTCTTTGGAAAAACAGAGAGGTTGGTGCTGTTAATTAATTTAAAAGCAAAGGCAGGGAACAAGGGAAGTTTTGAGAGTAGAGCAGTGAAGAGTTCTTTAGAAAACAGCACTGGTTGTTGGAAATACTTGATTTTCCGTAAAGGATAAACATTAGAGTTCTTCGGATGGAGAGGGTCATGAATGAAGAAACTTTAAGTTTTGGCAGAGTTGAACTGATGTAAAGATGAGTGGCTAGAAGTTTTCTGATCATCATTTGATTGAAGTAGAAACTGAGATGGACAGAAGTGTAGTAGGAGATTATAGGGGTGAATATATGGGTGCAAATATAATTTGATAAAAAGGTAGTGAGAAGCATATAAGAACCAGAATGCATGAAATATAGACCAAGTTTAAGGATAAGTATGTGGTAGAAGTGAACTAGCAATGTGTAAAATTCTAGGATGGAGTCATCGACCTAACAGGAAGTGTTATGATCACAGAAGGGCAGAAACAGGGAACGGGGTAAGTGGAAGTCACGTCGTTGAGGAAAGACTGAGAATCTTTGTTGGCGATTGCATGATAAAACGGAATATCATGTATTAGATAAGGAGGACTGATAGGGTAATCAGTACAGCATTTATTTCATATTTTGTTATCAGTTGAAGAGGCCGTCATTAAGCGCAATTTTATGCGCGCACGCGCTTACGTACGCTTACGAACTTACTTGCGTGAGTGAGACTGCAACAAGCTTTGTCATGTGTGCATTTATACATAAAATTGCACGTGTACCTGGAAGGGACATGTTAAATTTAAATCCTTGATTAGAAATGTAAAATCTCCAATTTCAAAATCGTTAAACGTCTAGCGTATCAACTGGAAGAGAAATAAATCAGGAGGAGTAATAGGTAGAGCCCAGATCACTCCTCTCGTAACACAATAAAATCCGGTTGTCAAAACAGAAAACAAAATACTCCCGTGTTTCTGTTCTAGCCAGAATGAAAAAAAGGGGGATTTGTATCACTGTGTATTTTTCAAAATCATTAAAAGTGGATATTGCACAACTGGAAATAGCCGGGGTTATTTTGGTCGAGAGGCACAAAAATGTCAGCGGATACGACGAGGTGTTGCAAATTTACGAAGCTTGAAAGGACCCAACGGAATGATTACCCGAAAAATCATATCTAGTTTTAGGGCATGAAATTTAAATTCTCTCTCTCTCTCTCTCTCTCTCTCTCTCTCTCTCTCTCTCTCTCTCTCTCTCTCTCTCTCTCTCTCCTCACTTATTTCCACATGAGGTGAATTGGTGAGAGTCGTCAAAGGAAATTCCTAATGCCGTTGGCACAACTAAAAAAAAAATTGGTGGGGGGAGACTAAATATATGAAAAAGAAACTCGCTACCAAATGGGAACGCAATTTCTCTGTCTTCATAGTTCAGTGAGCATCCTTTTAGCACAGTAGTGGACTGGTTAAGTTAAGTATACCTTAGTTTAAACCAGACCACTGAACTGATGCCCGAAGGATTAGATTTATTTTACGTGGCTAAGAACCAACTGGTTACCTAGCAACGGAACCTACAGCTTATTGTGGAATCCGAACCACATTATGACGAGAAATTAATTTCTATCACCAGAAATAAATTCCTCTAATTCTTCATTGGCCGGTCGGAGAGTCGAACGCTGGACTGGTATTGTCTGTTAAACTTATACGAAATTAATTCGACTATAAAGAAAATAGTAGTAATAGCTCACTTATTATATCACATGCACAATCATATTGGCAATGAGGCTGGCTTCCTACTCAAGAAGTTTGCTTGTATGATGAAGATGCTTTGGTTATTAGCAATGCCCCCTCCTGGGATTCCTTTTTGACATGAGGGTGCCTCGCCTATTTGAACCATCACTGCATCCCTGACCCAGGGTTCAAATACTAAAGATTTAGTTATTTTCCATCACAAATACAATTTCTAACTTTCTATCTTAACAGTCGCCGTTCTGTCACTTACAATACCTATGTGGAATCTGGAATAAGTATACAATATTGTAGGTTCCACTAATAATATTTCTAACTGTTTAAAATTTAAAACCAGGAATTAATCCTCAGGTGTATAATCAATGTTTTACACATTAATTTTCCTCTAACTCAAGTTGTGCGGCATTTTCCCACTTTTGGAATTTCTCTTTCCTAAAAAATAGGAAAAACTACAACTCTGATTGATATCATACTGAAGATAATACAGGAAACTCAGATGGGAGTGTCAGTCTTCCTGTAATTTTTAGATCAGAGAGGTGATAAAAATTCATATCAATAAAATGGAGGGTTGGGCTGTTATTGGGAGGGGGCTCGCACCATTCTACCCAGTTTGTCCCTGCAAAATTACGATGGGGATGATTTCATTACTGCGCGAGTCTTGCTGGGTGCCTCTCTCATTACATTAGTGCTAACTCTTTTGGTAGGATATGGGTTAGATATTGTATCTGGTAATCAGCTCCCAGTGGACTCATTACTGGTGAACAGATTTGATACAAATTTTGACTGTATCTTCTACGTTTAGTATAAACAGGTCACATGCAATTCTTGCACCTCTGGGCCTTTAACAATATCATGACATATATAGGCGATGACCAAAGTTATGGAGTACGCAGTAAAGGCGTCAAAATATATTATTATCCCTTGGCCCAATGGAGTTGGGAGAAAATATAATTTAAAATCCATTCATTCATCCATATAACCCGGTTAAATTTTGTGTTAAGGTCCTGTCCTAAACAACTGCAGTCAAGCTGCCCGGTCCCTACAAAACAAAGCCAATGTCACTTATTCACAAAATGTACATTAAGGTAACCCAATATTTGCATGGACCATCCAAGATATGCCTACTAACAAACAAAATTCCTCTACGACTTGTGGTTGTTTTGAACTAAGATGGATTATGGAGTGGGCCACTTCGGCATATATCCGCAGCTTTGAAATGGTAAGGTGATTACCAAGACTTATACAAGTTCACAGAATTCCCATGATGGCATCATGAACCTCTTTCCCAGCTGGCTAAAAACCCCTTGCTCTAAGCTGTCTGGTTGAGGGAATAGTTGAGGTGTCATTATACTGCAACCTTGCAGACCGACTAGTGCAGGATGAGTGCCACTAAGGTCATGATGGCATTTAAATAAAGGAACACCAATATTCTTGGTGCTTGTTAAGTTTCCTGACTGTAGCTGCCAGGAGTTTTAACATGCCTGATAAGACAGGATGAAGCGGAAACAAGTTCTATTATTGTAAATAACCCTTAGGAAAGCTAAACTAAAAAATATATACCTAACAATTCTCCATGCCTTACAGAAGTACTGTATATGAAAGTAAGTGCACAAATAATAATAATAATAATAATAATAATAATAATAATAATAATAATAATAATAATAATAATAATAATGGTGACGATGATGTTAATAATAACACATCCATTTACCAGTATCATTCTATACATTTTACTGTCTTTGTATATGGGCCAAAGGAAAATATAATTCTTTCAACACTGACTGAATCTATATAGGTAGTTAGCGTCTCTCTCGTGATTCACAAGTATAAGTTCAGTCAAATTTAACGGTATTTAAAATCCCACAGCAACAGCAGACATTCCTAATTTTCTTTTTCTTTTAATACTCTTCTACATAAAAATGTCTATTACATGTAATAAAAATGCAAGAAGATTTACATCCATTATATAGTATTTCAGCAGAATGGAAACTTAAAAATTATTTTCTCTCTTTTAAAAGGTCGTTTTTGGCCCATCGTTCATGAACGGTTTTACGGAAGTCGAGAAAGGGTCATAAAGTAAGTGTATTTCTTTTGAAATTAGGTCAACTTTGTGAAAGCATTTCTCATGAAATTAGGTCAACTTTATGGAAATATTTCTCTTAAAATTAGGTCGACTTTGTCGAAACTATAATGGCTTGTGTCTGATGATACATTCCATCACCGATAAGAATAGCCGGTAAGGCACACACAACTAAAAGAACTAACAATAGGAAAAATAAAAAGATATTTTTAAGCTCTGTGGCTGAATGTTACAAACGATGATGGTGAGTGGTGGATGGTTAATGTACAATTAGAGCAGTCAATTACAGAATGATTAAAAAAAATATGTTCCATATAACGATCGAAGTATAACAGGATGTAAATCTAAAACTGAGACGGTTTTTTAAAGTTGAATAAAAAACCGAATATTTGTGAATGAAATTTATTCACTGGGAAAATATAAAAATTTCTCACTGCCTTCCTCTCTCCCACTCTATCTACTTACACACACACACACACACACACACACATACTAACTGACAAATGCATGGCTTTACTACCTAAGATCTTTGACAGTATACGTCCCAAGAGTGACTGATTTATAAAAATTCCGCTACGAAACCAAGCACTATGGCACTTTCAGCCATTCAGAGCTTTAGATATCGAAAAGATGAGGGTTGGACTGAAAGATTTAAAGAAATGATGCGGAAAAGTGGCTGAAGAGATGCTGCATAACAACATTTAGCAATGCTTAAAGAGCATCACGTGAAATACATGGAAGGAACTAAACCCCCTAATGGGTGCACGATATGAGAACGACAATACGGATAAACACGTTCATTTAAGGTTTCTGAGACTACGGGAATTTCATTGGTCGGAAATGAGGAGAGTAATGAACTTTTCTTGTTTCTGAGGACACTTCATTTTCAACGATATTACTCATCCTAGAATTTAATAATTACACGGAATTATAGTATATGCATTATCTTTGATCGATATTATATCTCCAACTAGATTTTACAAATTCACATTTTTTCAGGTATCCCTGACAATTAATATGTTGGAACAAAATTTCCTAACAGCACATACAAAACCGGAAACTAGTACACGGAACCGGGGAAAATATCCAACGATGTAAACTGTAATATTGTTTGCCAGTGGAATTGATGACTCATGTTTTCTTTTCAGAGGGCCCTTCGTCACCATCCTAGTCGGAAAATTGCATTCAGCCTGATTCTGGTTGATTTATTCACTGCTTTACAGAGAAAAAATAATAAATATATTATTCTTTATATGTCCTACAACTGTTCGTCTTTGTTATTAGTTCCTCTTCAATAATGGGATTTATTTAGGACAGCTGAGAGAACCAATTGTAAATAAAGATTTTGGACAGTTCCCTGATACAAACATACATACATATATATAATATATATATATATATATATATATATATATATATATATATATATATATATATATATATATATATATATGTGTGTGTGTGTGTGTGTGTGTGTGTGTGTGTGTGTGTGTGTGTGTGTGTGTGTGCGCGCGCGTGCTCGTGTTTGTGCTTCCGTATGTACAGTATGTATAACAATTCACGGGTTAGAAAATGAGCAAAAGTGTATACAAGCCAAAAATAAAAATTAAAAATATGACTGGAGCGAGTACTTAACATCGTCAAAATCACAATGAAGCAGAAGCAGAAGCAGAAGCAGAGGCTTCGATTTTACACCAGACATCTTCTTCTTCCCAGCTTGTTCCCATTTTTATATGGGGTCGCCGTGATGCCTTCTTTTGAAGGGCTTTGATTTGGCTTTGGGGCAGACTTTGTAGTCCCCGATCGGCTGCCCTGCATGACATCGCTTAGACCCCGGTATTGTGCACAGGTATTGTACCAGTTCTCCCAGCAGCGAGGAATTGTTACGCGGTGAGGTCGACAGTCAAGACGTGTGAGGTGTCTGTTATGTTTTTAGATGTTGGAGTGGCTTTGTTTGTGTGTGTAATAGTCTGTAACACCCATTTGCTTTTAAGCAAACCTATCCGTTGATTACATACATAATCCCGGGGTGTCTACACGGATAGCAAAGTGTCCGCCTCTCTGACCTGTTAGTGCGTTCCCTAAAAGGTCTGAGGTCAGCTTCTTGATGACCTCAGATAAACCGGCTTTAAAGAAAAGAAAATAATAGTGTCAATGGAAAACAGACCCTTTTGTGCAGGTGATTAGCATAATTTTAAGAGTGTTTCTCCGGGTAAAGTCATTAACCTGGATTACTGTGTTGACGTCTGCCCATTCAATTCTATAGCCTCAGTTAAGCCAATGGATTGTCAAGGCATTATTAGTTAGGCTTCCAAGACTGAATTTTTATCGTTTTATATTCATCTATATGTGCCATAAGAAGGCTGATAGTTTATGTTATGTTATAACTGTTTCACTGACTATTCTTATCTGAGATATTTTTCAGTGTACTTTTACCTTTAAAACTGGTCTAAAAATAGTGTTTAAATATAACAACACATTGAAAAAATTATTTAAAATTTGTCCTCGAAACAGTAAAATGATACAAGAATATGAAATTAGATGAGTTATAGTCTACAAGAGGGGAATGCAGCCTGAGTTAATATTCATAGCGAAATATAATCACAAAAATATTAAGACACGAAATCACACTTGATAGATTAGGCACTTCGCTATAGATGAACTACCATAAGAAGAATACTTATGCCTTGTGCAAAAGGCTCCTTTCAAGGCTGTAATTTCTGTATGTAAAAACTCATCGCTTTCTATAATACTAATGACCACGAAAGTTTTGTTCATAGTTATTTTCGTATACTATTACTTTACTGGCTCCTCATAATCTCTTGTCAATCAGTATTGCTGATAACCTCATTTTCATATACGTTATTACAAATATATATATATATATATATATATATATATATATATATATATATATATATATATATATATATAATATTAAACATTGTTCCAAGACACTTTGTTGCAAAATATTCACTGGTGCGCTCGCACAAGTATGCATTGTAACTTCGGTTCTATGACTTACTTCGAGATTAGGCGTGAAACAGTGGCAAAATAATGAACCAACGAGGCAGGTATGTGATGACAAAGTAAGAACCTTTACAGTCTTGAAACGTTAGGAGTCTTTTTGGGCATTACTCCATATATTAAGTTACCTCTTATATTACTATACCATATCTTCAAGAGATTTGACTTTGGATAGCGTAATGTCAAATGAGGACACCGTTGTAAGGTTCTGGGATGATCTCACAGTGAATTTCGGCTCAAGGGCACAAAACTCCCAAATTAGCTCAGCGTAGAATTAGACGTTCTGAGGTTATTATTTTTACTAATACCAGGCTTGAATGAAGAGCATCTTTATTTGAGACTAGTTTCGGAGATTTACATTTCCCCGTCATCGGGCAATCTATGATAGAATATCTTTACATTTAAAGGCAATGACATATTAAACTAATGTAATATAACGTATTACAAGTTAAGGAGAAATTTGGTTACCTTAATCTCAAGAGCTTTTAATATGTGTTCAAGTTATGTCAGTATGGAAAAAGTTTAATTTCAATGGCTTTAAGACAAAATTTACCATTACGTATATAAAAAAGGAGCTTCAAAAATTTATACATCCAAAATCTACAACTGTCACTGTCAACAGAGCGGTTATGCACTTTCCTATTATGTTTGTTGGAAATAGGTCTTTTAATCTAAAAGTAAGTTCAACAGAGCTACTGAATGAATACTACCCTCAAATAAACATGCGAGTCTTATTTAAGCCAAAATAATATACTGCAAAAAATTCTTCAGGCTCAAAGATGTGGCACCAACTGAGCGGCCTTCGTCTATTGTTTATAAGTGTCACTGCTGTAATGCAATGCAATTTACATCAGAAAATCAAAGCGGCAGCTCAGCGTTTCATCTTCGAACACACTGAAAGATCTTTTAGGACGAATAGGCCATTAAGCAAACAATCATTAAGCGCTCTTCGTCAATACTCTCAAGACTATGACCATCCTATACTTTTAAGATTCTTTTTCAGTCTTAACTTGTGGGACCAACGAAATGGAGCTCGGAGTGGCTGAGTCTCTTTATACCGTAAGAGACAAACTCTCTCTTTGTATTAATGAAAGGTTTGCTGAACTGCTGTTTTTAGACTTTATGAACCTATCTCCCTCTTCTAATTTCTACTCTGTTGTGACAGCAAACCTTTTGGATTTGTGACTGTATATTTTAAGATTTTGCTGCCCGTTCATTTTGTTATATCTTGTAATACGTTATTTTATTTTACTTTATTACTTCATTCAAAATCTCCGAAACTAGTTGCAACAAGTAATGATGCTATTCATTCAACACTGATTCTATATCTTACAATTCGTTTCCCATTCCCACGGAACTCCTCTATTGCTGATTTATTGTAGGTATATATATATATATATATATATATATATATATATATATATATGTATATATTCTGTGACATATAAGAATATACTTAAATATAACTGAAAAGTATATGGATGTCGAGCTACTGCATCATAAAAAGTATATATTGGCATCCTGAACAAAGCATTACTTTCATCGGTGTCCCTAATGCCTATAAGAAAGCGACCTCTCACTTCCTAGAGACTGGCGTATTCGCTCAACAAATGTATGACAGTCAAAAGGACCAGGTACTGATTCCCAGAATGGTGTTCATCGTATTCCAGTTTCCCGGTTATGGGGCATTTTGTATCTTTCGCTGAGCATGTCTGCCCCACCTTTTCTCATTGTGAAAGGCATTCGTGACCTCTGTTAGGGCAGGCCTTTAAGGTCACCCCCAAGCATTAGGTCATGTAAGGGAATAACTGCCGCTTAACTGAGATAGCAGGTCATGAGGGTGACCTCACTGCCTGGGAATCTACTCGTCTTTCAGATGTCCTTGTTTTTCGGCTCCGTAAGATCTTCAGCGAATGCGATGAGTCATGGTACCCATTCTTCCAGCTGCAGGAGCGATATTATATGGTTTACGTACTATTCGGAAGAGACAGCTTGATGTTTCGACGATCAGTCATTTAGAGAAATGAGACTGCAAAAGTGGTTTTCTATTGTATTAAGGAAAGGAAAAGTAAATCCGTTTTACAAATGCGTATTGAGTAATCTTGGCCACAATTAGGGAAGGGTTTCACTGCATTTACGACCCAACTTCTCTCTATTACGCTGTTGGTTCGGTTATAAATACACAATTCTTAAACAGTAAATAAAACGTATGGTTCAATTGTAAATATACAATTCTTAAACTGTAAATAAAGGTACAGAATAAAAAATGTGAAGTTGAATGTTTATAGCAAAAAGCGCTACCAGTAAACTTGTTTTACAAAATCGTATTAAGTAATCCTGGACACAATTAGGGAAGGGTTCTACTGCGTTTACAACTCAACTTCTGTCTTTTACGTTGTTGGCTCAGTTATAAATATACAACTCTTAAACAGTAAATAAAACGTATGGTTCAATTGTAAATATACAATTCCTAGACTGTAGAAAAATGTACAGAATAAAAAAGCGCTACCAGTCAATTTGTTGAGCATACAAGGAGCGTTTGGTATCAAAATATGACGTAAAAGATGAATTTTTATTCAGATGTTTTTATGTGAGATATTACGTCATGACATAAAACCTCCCTGAACACTCAAGTAATTTCCAGACCTTACGGGAAGGAAGCTCCTTTTCTTTAAATTCTATAACAATTATTTTGAAAAGAAAAAAAAAATTCTTTAATCTTGTTTCAAAGATTGCTGAAATGGCTCTCACTACATGAATAACGTAAGAAAATCAAGGGTTAGTAAATTAGTATGGATGAGAACATATGGACAAACAATGATAAAATTATTTATCATGCACGCCTACTAAAGAAATAGTAAATCATTACATTATCAGAAAACCATGGTCTTCCTTCTTACGCAAGGTTCTTTCATACCACCTCAAAATTGGCTATGAGTTTAAACTACACAATCTTCAAAATATTATTCTTGGTAATGTATCTTTGATTAAACAGGAGACATACCATGTTTCACTGTAAACTTTTGAGTTTATACACAGTGCTCATATTTATGTTTTCCTTTTAGATATTGAATCGAATTGAATTGAATATAGAATTTAGGCCAAAGGCCAAGCACTGGGACCTATGAGGTCATTTAGCCCTGAAATGGAAATTGACAATAAAAGGTTTGAAAAGTGTAAACGAACAAATTGTTAGGAGCAGGTGGAAAGTAAGACGGAAGAAAGAGAATATGAAAGGAGGTACAGTAAAAGGAATAAATGGGGTTGCAGCTAGGGGCCGAAGCATGTTGCAAAGAACCTTCAGTAATGCCTACAGTGTACCGCATGAGGTGCACTGACGGCACTACCACCTACGGGGCTTTTAGATATTAAAAATTACTTTGCCAAAAATTTCTGTCATGGAGAAATTCTCTTTTTGAGAGAAACAAGAAAAACGTCCTCATGCAAAGGATATTTTTCCCTTATGAAATGCTTCTGGGAAAATAAAAACTCGACATGAGGAACGTTAGTTCTGTTAACAGTAGTTTTTTTTTTCTTTTTAAACCACGAAGACTTCTCGTGCAAAGAACTATGCTTCTTTGCCGAAGTTTACAGCCATTTCATTTACAAAAAAAAACGCTTCTTCAACAGAGAATTACCTTTCAGGGGGCTTTTACCAAAAAAAAAAAAAAAAAACGCCACTTCAACTTTGAAACATGTCCCCCACTATGAAAAACATAACTCTGATGAATGATCCCTCGTCTAAAACGTTTCACGTATAGGGAAAAAGTCTTCTTTAGAAATACCCTTTCGCTTGAAACTTATGACCTCTGCTTTTTACAGCTCCAACTCATCCTACTCAATATCTGACAGACATTTGACATACAGACAGATAGATACATACACACACACACACACACCCAGAATGCTAAAATTTCAAGTCGGTTTCACTTTTCCATTACTCGTACGATTCCCTGTAAGCTTCGAAATTTTGGAACACCGTCACAGCTTTAGATTTTTCCTTAATTTCTTGGCCAAAATGATTCTAGCTATTTTCAGATTTTCCCTGTTCATTTTTTACACTCTGGTTATTTTTTTGGCAATGAAGAGAACATCAGTTTTTCAAACCCTTTATTTTTTCCACCGGAATGAGTTCGGTTTTTACAGTTCTTCGTCGTAATTTATTCCTATTACAAAATATGGCCTGTGACGCTTTTCCAATTTTGGATTTGATGATACAGTATACTATTTTCTGAAATCAACCAATTCTTTTCATTCGCTAGTTTGAAACACAAGGGTTCCGATGAGATTCACTCACAAATATATGCCTGTGGACGCTGTCACTGTGCACAGAAACCTGCCTATACTAAAGCTCTCTTTCTCTCTCTCTCTAGATAGATAGATAGATACATATATATATATATATATATATATATATATATATATATATATATATATATATATATATATATATATACATATTATATAATATATATACACATAGTGTGTACGTTTGTATTTCTCTGTGTATGCATATGTATTTTATAAACACATAATGACCTCTTACCCCCTCGATTTCTTTACTTTTTGAATACGCTTGTTTCTACAAAGTCCTGAATACGAAATGACGATCGTATGAGGAAACCCCGGTGATGAAATTCAAACTTCCAAACACTGGGTTGGGGTACTTTGATGCTTGTGGAGTAATTATGGCCCAAGCTTGGAGGTTAGAAGAGTTTGTCTAGATAACAATTACTGATGGGAGGTTAGCAAAGGTTGTCTAGTTTATAAATACCAGTGGAAAGTGTCAACACTAAAAAAAAAAAAATGTTGTGCCTAAAGAGGTATTCTTAGCCTACTTATTACTAGAGGGGTCACGCACAGTTAACAATGAGAAAGGAGAATGCTGACAGAATAGGAAAAAAGTAATTATGGAAATTTTGTAAATGTTTTGTCAAGAACTTTTTCGCTTCTCACAGTTATAAATCATTTCACTTCCAATACTTCGTCTAGGCTGTGTGCTTTACGGCAGTGTCACACTAATGTTCTCGCCATAAGGGCAAGGGACCCGACTGATTTCAGCCACTATTTTCGTTCATTGCTCCCTTCTCAATGTGCATTCCATTTCACAATTTATAACAGAATGGTGCTCAAAGGAGCCCATTTTATTTTCAATTCTGTGCTAAAACTCAGAATCGACGATGGTGGGGTGAGCACTTGGTAACTACCCCTGCTCAGGAACATTGTATGAAACCATAAAAACTGGATAACTGATGAAGAGTTTTGTGGAATATTACAAAACTGTCAGATAATCTCTTATTATTTATTCCCTTTCAGAATTAACTGACTTTAGATGATGAGATGCTACCAGCAATTTTAAAATATTAAAATACCCTACCTTCACTAAGCATATTTGACATAGCAGGTGAGACAGACAAGGCGGGTGGCAGACATGCGGAAAGCCTCTCCTCAGGCCCATCTCAACATGATGGCCTACTCTTGCACCAAATCTAATGGAATATCATTTTAATACATTGCCAAATGAAAAGCACTTATCATTTCTTCACTTTTAAAACCGGGTGACTTACTTGAGATGCTGAGAAGCTGCCATCAATCTTAAAATATTAAAACAACCAACCTACGCAAGGTAAATTTGACATACAAGGTGAGTTACAGACAAGGTGAGACACAGACATATGTGTACCACATTTGACTGAAATGCCTCGAGCCATGTGGGTGTTGATGCTAAGTGTGAAAGAACACTACCAGACAGACTAACAGATGAACTATCTGCCTTCATGCACATTTTTGTATGGTTAAAAAATTCATGCATCCACACCGAAGGAATTGCTATAATAAGGCAGGTGCGAAGACAAATGACGGTCTCCCTTCATCCACACCCATGCTGGAAGAGTTGTAATGACAAGGTAAGCATAACAAACAGACTGGCAAAATAAAAAGAATCAGGACACAGGGAACTAGTCCCTCAGCTTTTGTTGCAGGAACTATTAAGAACGAGAGGGAAAAGAACTAAACTATCGGGCAAACAAAAATCCCCTAACCCAGTCGCACAAACTTAAGGTATATCGACACAGTAACTTTTGCAGAACTGGAGAGCAATGTTTTTTCCATTTTTTACTCCTGCATATTGGGGGAAGGATTCCGCAGCTGACACTGGAAATTTATTTACCCCATCGTACTCGATACTGTTTTGAATTTCGATATTCTTCATTAAATTGTTTAAGTTATTCAAGCTCAAAATCAAGAAAGGAATAAACATAAACTAAAGATTAACTTTGATGCTAAACACAAAAAGTACAGTTTTAACATACCCTTCAAACAGAATCATCCAAAAGTGGTCATATAAAAAAAAATAAGGGACGCTATTTTGGAGAAATATTTCAACGCATAATAGAAAAACTAAAATAAAATATGAGGAAAATGATCATCTGAATGGTGTTTATCAATCTCTCAAATGAATGCACGAGCCAAGCGAATGGGAATGAAAAAATGAAAAGTACTAAAAATTTTCAAAACACGACAAATAAATAACATTTCACAACATTACAAAAGAGTCTTAGAACAGCTTCATTCAACTTTCCAGAGAGAGAGAGAGAGAGAGAGAGAGAGAGAGAGAGAGAGAGAGAGAGAGAGAGAGAGAGAGCTACAAAGAATGGAATTAGACAAAAGACTTCAAGCCTTTCTGTCTTAATGCTGAACCGTTTTCTGAGCCCTTCAATGGAGGTGAATGCAGACGGCAGTAATGTTATTTTCGAGTTCTTCCTCTTTAGATTTACAATGGGAGAATAGACGCTGAGCGTTACGTCATTAATTACCATAAAAGCTCGGTAATGCTTCTCATTTTCTTCCAAAATCTTAAACCTACTGAAAAAAAAGTCTTGAGATCCGAATATCCAACTCACTTCTAAACGATGCACCTTTTCTGTGGAAGCTTTCATTTACGGTCTCTTTTGGGGTACTCTTCAATTCGAGTCCGTTTCTTGCTTTATCATTAGTTTCAGTAACCATCTATGTAGTATTTCTTTTGTTATGTAATTCCTTTTTTCCACTCGTATTTAATTTGTTATCATGTTGTTCCTTTACAAGGACAACCTGACCAGCAACATTATTGCATAGCAATTGCAAAATGAAATGTTGGGCTTTATATAATTTTTCTAAGGCAATAACAAACTCGTACCTTTATTTCACAAAATGAAACGACTGTCACTAAGGAAGACCGGTCTTCGATATTCTAGAAAATAGGATATGCTGATGATCAAAGAGAGCAAAATGTCTGAGTCTCTAAAAAGAAAAAAAAAAAGAACTTTCATTAATATAAGTCCTTGAGCAAAATGTTTGAGTCTCTAAAAAGAGAAAAAATAGAACTTTCATTAATATAAGTCCTTTTGTGTATCATCAGGCAGTGAAAGGTATTGGCAACACCCGAAACCACATCTCTTTTCAAATCAATGAGGGATAACATCTATAAGGGAAGACAAAGTTAAGAAAAATTAAACCGTCCGAAATCATGTCTATATAATATTACAGTAGGATAAGTTCTATCTTTACGGCATTTGAGAGAAGGTACTACTGAAAAAGATCTACACCACTGACGATGAAGAAAATGAGCGACGCCCTGTTACGGAAACATTGCTCCATCTAGGGATGGCCAACCTTATGAGAGAGCAAGAGTACCTACCCTGCATACATCAGCAGGTTTAAGGACCTCAAAAAGTTACTCTCAACTTTTAACGACATGACCTCGTAATGGCTTTGATATTAACAATACAGTCATTAACTTTTAACTTCATTGGAAATGCCTGAATTAACTTTGTTTCTTGTACGTGTTTCTATTGCCTCATGTCACAATTATTTTCCAAGTCCACAGCAGCATTAAGTTCTGATTTTCAAAAAAAAAAAAAAAAAAAAAAATCATACTTGGTCAATTATAACCTCTATAATTAGTATCATCTGACTTCCTTTTCTTTCAATGCGTCCCATTATTACAGAGGTGGTCGTAATGAGCGACCCATTACCTTAGAGTCTAAAGGAAATGTAGGCCTTGAAGACCCACATAGAGCATCTAAGTAAGTATAGTTAAATAAAATTTACAATTTCTTATGAAACACTATGTGACATCAGTGGAGTCCATGATAATGAATAAATGGAAGGAACTGGGGAACGCTGAAACAGATAATTCCAAATTACAACAGATTAAACCCACAGTTGGGTTGAGATCCATCAATACTATAAGAAATGTTCTTATAGTGCTTACCCCATCTGAGAGTGCAATACAACGTAAGCAATGAAAAACATAAATTCTGAGAATTCCCAATTTCAATCGACAGCAAATGATAAGTACTGGACACAAAATTTCAAAATTTTCAGTCTGTCCAGCTGTAAAGTGTTTGAGAAGGTCTAATATGTTACATAATACCTAATCAATATTAATCCTCTTACAAGATGTATCGCTTGGTACTGCTTGGTACTCCTGCAAAAGATTTAATCTGTCTCTTCGTTTCCTTTTCCACTGCTAAGTTAAGTATACCTTAGTTTTACCAGACCACTGATAACGGTATTTCGAATCCTCTTCAAGAAAAAAAAAATACTTAGCTCCTCTACCTTTCCTTAATTATTCCTGCCCAAGTAAAGAAAAAAACAGGCTCGTTCTCAATTCACAACAAAACTTCCTATAAAAAAGATGTTTTTCTATACTTGTTTATCAACTGTGAACTTTACCCAGGTTTTTTCCACGATCTGTTGACTTGCAAAACCAAAACAGCCCTGACTTATTCGTTCGAGTGGGACATATTTTTTTGTCTTTAAAAGCAACTTAATATCTTATGACGCATTCTACATTTATTTTCAAATAAATTATGTAACAATTACTGTTATACCCTACAGTACTTCTTTAGTAATGTCATGGCAACCAAAGTATTAAACTGTTGCAAGTAATGTAACTTTCAAAATACAGTCCACCAACGTCAACGCTTGTCGGGGCCGGTACAGCACCAAAGCTTTTATAAAAATGACAGGAGGCTTTATGCCAACACTATTTACTTATGAACTGTCTACATTCCAAAGGTACAGGTGAAGGCGATTCTTCTCTCTCTCTCTCTCTCTCTCTCTCTCTCTCTCTCTCTCTCTCTCTCTCTCTCTCTCTCTCTGAAGTGTTCCATTTACACCTAGATTTTCACTGCAGGTTTTTCAGATGCAAAAAAGGAAACGGATAATGTATACATTTATCGTTTGAGCCGAGTTATAGCATCAATAACTTTTTTTAACTGCAAGTTTGAATTTTACTTATTGTTTCTTGCGATTCATTTCTCTCTCGGTGTTTGGCCAATTAACGTTTTACTGCTGGGAAATGTGGAATAGAAAAATGACAAAATAAAAACAATCAAATATTTAGATGCAACTGTCATCAGTTCAATTTTATTTTTCACATTTGTCGGTGATTAGAATAACTGCCGCCGCCTTTGGGAAATGTACTAAATAGGCCGTTTTTGGAAGAAACGATTTAGCAGTTAATAATAATGTCGTCTACATTAACTTGTATATCTTCCATAAAAGGTCTTACACCTTGTTTGCAACGTGTCCAAATACGGGAAATCTGGCCCTATTTCAAAATCTCTGGCCATTTCCTTTTCGATTTAGACATGTTCATAATTTTGCGATTTTCCTGGTCTTTTGTTTTTTAATATATCTGCCATCACAACCTATTATCATTTTGGAAGTGATCTGAACTAAGAAATAAATGTAAATAGGACACTACAGGAAACGGTACGATACGATGTTTCTGCTGTGAACCAAGCATCAGGATATAACACAACAAATATCAGTGGGGATCTAAACGTCCGTTTGAACATCCCATATTTTTTAGCGCCTTTATTTGCAAATATAAAATAAAACAGCTTACGTCGAAATGGTATTATGCAAGTCAGTCATTTTCGATGGGAGCTTTTTCAAGCCCGACTATCTACATTATGAGTTTGACAAACCCATTTCAAAAAGAATTTAAAGGTGTAACAAAGCATGTTTCACTGCCGTTACATGTTCTCATAAATTGTCTAGTGGATAAGCAACAAACTATCTTTCCAATAGAATTTACAATAGAGATGGTCATCTAAAGAGCGCGAGAGGCGATAACCTGCTATTCATGAAGAAAATCCTTGAGATTACAGTGTAAGCTGGGACCAACTTTTTATAGATGGGGCTATTGATCAACTACGTTCCAGAGTGTGCCATGTAACTGAAGCATTCAAAACTCTTTCTTTATTGAAAAATTAGAAAAATTAAGCTAAATTAAAAGGGCAATTTTCATGTTTAGCCGTTTAATTGTGCGGAGAATAATTTTGATGGAACAGAACACTGGCAAATTGCTTCAACTACAAACTCAGCTGTAATTTAGGAGACAGGGAACGTTTTGATTTGTTCTGTCGAAGTTTTCGCATGACAACAAACTGGACTGGAAAATGAAAAAGAAGAAAATAACCATAACAGAAAGGATAAGAGAATTTTTTCCAGGTGATACGTTCAAAGAAAGAGTAGCTAAAGCAAACTTTTAAATGTACTGTCACGCCAGCAAGGAACACTATCCTTGAGCGAACAATTTCTATTGCACGGTCATTCTCAAAGCTGAGGCGACATATTTTTTGCATCGTCCATAATCTCAGACTCAACGTACCGGTTGCCAATCAGTGGTTTTTTTTTTTTTACAATGTCGTACATGTCGACAAGTTTGCGAGTTCACTGCTAACACCATTTCATCTATGGTTATATAAATATGATTCCTTTTATGCATTGGTATAATTCGTAGTTTGTTTGATTTAATCTACTTTTTTTTTTTATTGCTTGGCTCCAAACCACGGTGTGACAGGGTTAGCGGTGCCATCAATGGCAGCGCGCTTAACATGCTCCTCGGATTGGTCAACGTAACAACCTCTGCAACATTATAACAATAGACCTAATTAGCTCAACAGTCACAGCAAATTTTTCAAAATATGAATATGAATCACTACAAGTTTGTTGAAGTTTTAGGCTGTGTTCAAGCTGCCTATATGTTAGGCAATGATATATGGGCCTAAAAAATAATCTAAGCCTTCTGAGATGCAATCTCAGTTACTAAAGAATTTATTTGTAGAGATAACCTGTTCTTTGTGTAATGTATTTATTATAAGTCAAGAAATCTGACACACCTAGGCCTAGGAACAAAATATTGGCTTTAACAAAAGAATAATTGCATAGGCGAATATTTGCTAGCAAGCCATAATTTTCGAAGTGGTTAAGAAATATAAAGTATATAATTTTATTTTTATAAAAGCTCAGATGTTCCTCTAACAAATATAAAATATATGTTTTCAAGATAATTTCAATGTTGGTACTCATTGTAGACCTATGTCCTAGGTGGTTCATGCTGCTGCCATTCGTGGTTGCGTCACACAGGCTCCGCCCACCCGTTGATATGGGTGGATGCGTTTTAGCTACAGTAATACTTTCGTATTTACTTTACATTTTTTTAGTGTTGAGGCGTAAAAACAATCACAAAGGACTATTTCAAATTTTATGGTTACAATGCAAGCAATACTAATGTTATGACATTTTTAACTGTTTTTTTATTATTTTAACATTTGAACTGAGGTTTGATGATGACATTTTTTTGTCGAACGCATCGGAGATGAGAGAACGACAGTTTTGAAAATGTTTCGTAACTGCTTTTCCGAAATTTGGCTACACGTGATATTTTCTTACAGTTTTGAAGCATATGACAGATTTCACTCTTATGAAACATATTATGCCCTTATTGTATGAAACAAATACAACCCATCTTCATGAATACATAAATAAGCAACACTGAGGCGAGTCATTTTACCTCCCAAGTAGACTTATTCGAATTATTTACTTTGGAATGTTTCAGGGTTTGGGGATAATTTCCGCAACTGCACAATTTCTGGCCATTTTTTTATGTTTCTTGCTATGAGCACTGCAAATCAAATCTAAAAACCCCATGATCTTTATTATTAATATTATTAAAGTTTAGGTGTTTCCTTAGTTTCCTACAGTGATGTCATCTGAATGTTAACAATTCACAATAAGCAAGCTATGTGAGGGACTTTTGAAAAAAAAAATTTCAATGATAAAAATATTCTGTTTAAAACACAACAAAAAATAAACAATAGTGGCTTCCTACCTTGGGAGGGGCATTCCGAATGTAAAACAAGGTAAAACACAAAAATATTATCAGCGATTATAGTATTATATATCATCATGAACGTCGATGATACAGAGATATTAATTTGCCTTGTCAGGGATGAAAACTCTACTACAACTGTTGTCATGAGGGCCTCTTTTCAGTGGGGAATGGTGGTAGAACCAAAAAGCTGGAAGTTTGTCAGAAATTATAAAAAAATATAATTCATAATTGTCATAACTGAGCTTAATTTAAATCTGCAATTGAATTTAGACCTCAATTGAACATTGAGGTCTAAATGAGGTGAGGAACTCACTCATATACCGTCAGATACGTCTGCAATATTTGGTGCTCCTTTAGTTTTGCAAAGTCATGATTAGCATAAATTTAGTAATCACTCGAATGAAGAAAACCATGTTACGTGGGGTGAATTATCATTTTATGATCCGTGTCTGACCTAAACTCGGCCAAGTGAAAATAATCTTTCCAGTGTTATGCCAGAGTATAGCTCACCCACCCATTATTGATACTTTGCGAAGGCAAACGAGATGAAATCATAGATCCATTTTATATGTATCCCACAGGAAAGTTTCCCCACTTTATACTTTGTAATCTTCATGTAAATCCCAATAATGTCTCTCTCAAATATGCGTATGCAGATCCAAAAGTACACTGAGAGGCCACAATACCCGGAAGTTCGTTCGGGATACTACAACTGACCTTCAGTAAAAAGACTTCTTTCTTGTAACTACTTAATTAAATATGTCTCTACATGCCAGTCAGAAGACGACCTTAAATGATATGGAAAATGAAGAGGTTTTCTACAACGAGCTGCTTCTCGATGACACAGTAAACCTCAACTGAGTCCAAACACGGGGATGAGGACAACACAGCTTTGGGGGAGATTTTTGATAATCCACAACCTAATTATGACACAATAGCCAGAACGACAGATAATATTGAAAACCAGAGTACTTGTGTAGGCAAAGGAAACACAGGGGAGATAAATGTCGATAGTGGTGTGATGATGAAGAATGGAATACCTGCGATGATGAAATTCATGATCAAAACACTTCCGTTTCACCTGTAAACAACGATTTATGAGGCCCGAAAAAGCAATGAATTCTATCCTTTATTTGTTTTCCCCGTTATTCTTTACAGCTGAACTGTTCCCACCCATTGCTGAGGAGTCTAACAAGTATGCAAATGCAACAATCAAGGCATGGCTTTCACTTCGGAGGTATTCTATTTGACATGATTGGAAACATATTCTTGTCTGAAAGAGGGCCTTTCACAGCGCGCTATTATATACTGCCTTATTACGAAAGACCACGACTATATAAGTAATCGGTGCATGGTTGTTAAATTCCGCATTGTTTGTCCTCACAACGGAATGTTTTCGTCAGACAGTAAGAGCCCTGTAATAACTTCAGCCCGTGATAACAGAAATACAGAAATAAGGCAACCCTAAATTTCATTTTGAAATATGCTTTTGTGGCTAAACGCTCCTTGCCATTTTACCACGAGGGCTCAAGCCTTTCTGCGAAAAATGTCCATGTTGTTATTCGTCTATTTAGGCTGGATATATTCCGACATTCATCTTGCTTTATGGAACTGACATACCCTCAGAAAGGGAGAAAACAATTCACAGACAGACTGCAAAAGAGCTCGTAACTAACAAAGCAACTAATGAAACAGTTCATTTAACAGGTATTATACCAAATAAGTGCACTGGGCTTCTTCTGCAACTATGAAAAGGCTATGCAAAGCTTCGTTGAATAAAACAGGTTTCATTTTGCGAAAACAAGTATCATATTCTTTGTATGGTATGATGAACGCTCTGTGACCATGCGCTCTACTTTCTATTAAACAAAGGACGAGAGTAGTTCGACCGATGGATGATCAAAATTTTTGCAGAAGTTACAAGACTTAAGATTATCTATGGATACATTGCTAAATGGGAGGTACTGATCATGCCCGATCACTATAGTTCATCAACGATTTTCTACAGAAGCCTCTGTAGTCTGCGAGGAAATAATACTTTCGTGTACTTGAAATGGTGATCAAAAACGGCTAAATTCTTCGTAATATTCACTTAGCCACGGTAATTGGGCGGAGCTGGAGGCACCTTGTGTACCGCCAGAGGGAAATGAGAATGTGAAAATCGTACTTGATGCACTGCGGCAAAACTACATATTATTAAGTATTTTTGGGACGAAGTTCGTTATGACGTACTGGGTCAGGTACGCTTTTCTCATCGAATATATTCATTTTATATGTTCACACAAACGTCTTTCAATAATTACCATACATTATAAATTATATTCTAGTCAAGCAAACATTGCAAACCAGTCTGGATCATGATAAAATTGCAACAATTTTGCATACCTTTAAGTGGGTGGTAATTTTTTTCTGAATACACAAATATATATGTACGCACACACACACACAAACATATACACACACACACACATATATATATATATATATATATATATATATATATATATATATATATATATATATATATATATATATATATATATATATATAGTGTGTGTGTGTGCTTTATGCATATACATTTCTCGAGTCATAGCAATCATGCGTAAAAACACACAAAAGACGTACTTATGCTCTTGAAACTGCAGATATGTATTATATTTTCTAAAACAGTACTACACGAAAATGAAATCTATTCACTTGTAAAAAAAAAAGTTAGCATTTAAAATACGTGCCGCGGAAATAAAACATGAATTTCATGACATTTCTCATCATATGATACAATTCTTCGTGCTGTTCCTCGCAGCCCAAGATGAAAAAATCAAATTGTATTTTTCTAAGAGGAAACGCAATTTTTTTTAATCAAATTTATCAGTCTAGTTAACACCTGAGAAACTGAGGCAAATGGTTTCGGCGTTTACTAACATGTCGAGAAATGTGGAAATTTTCATTTACTGCCTTAAAGACTTGTTTTGAAATTTCCCGACATAACCTTTATAGTCTATTTTCGCATCAAGAGAGGTTTGGAGTGTTATTTACATGCAATATGAGAAGCTGTTACCATTAGGAATAGCTCAAGCTGTTCTACCTCCAGGACCTTTTAATGGCCTCTCCTTTGGTAAAGCAACTTCTATTGATTATTTAAAAGAAGCACTTTCAAACACAAATTTAAGCTCCTTTCTCTCTCTCTCTCTCTCTCTCTCTCTCTCTCTCTCTCTCTCTCTCTCTCTCTCTCTCTCTCTCTTAATGTACAGAATGTGGAGGATGAAGAAGAGGAAAACAGAAAAGAAGAAAATAAGACTGAAGAGATAGAAAAGAATAATGAAAACAAAGAACAGGATAAGGGTATGGATGCAGAGAAACTCATAGATTCTATTTATGAGGCAATACAGCAACATACATATGAAGAAATAAATTATGACATGATAAATCAAAATAAAATCCCAAAGAGGTTGTACCCGGATCTTCATACTGATGGGAAAGAGCAAGAAAAAAAAGAAAGGAAGACACAGTATGCACCCTTTTGAAAAGAGGGAATTGGAGGTTTGGTGAAAGATGTTATTACAAGCATCCCAAGATATGTCACAATTATGAGATCTATGGCAAATGTGCATATCTAGATAGCTATGAGGAGGAATGCAGCGATCTACATCCAAAAATATGTAAAAACTGGAGAGAAGGAAATGGATGTAGGTTTAATAAAAAAAAAAAAATGTAGGTACATGCATCCTGTAGCCATGAAAAATAAAAATCAAAATCAAATACATATCAAAAATCAAGGTAAAAATGAAGCAAATAAAGAAAGGAACAAAGATCATGTGATGAAGGTAAAAAGCAAGCCAACAACACATTACGAAATGTCAGCACCACGATATGAGGCATCAGCACCTAGATATAGTACAAGGAACAAGCAGCGTATCTATAATGCTAGGGGATGGTGCAGATATGGAGATAAATGCAGGTATATGCACAAAATGAATAAATATGAAGATGGAAGATCAAATATAATGGAAAAGTTGGATTTTTTAATGTACGAATTTCTGGAAATGAAGGAAAGATCAACATATCAGAACAGGAAAGAGACATGGGAAAATCCTTATTATTGCCCACATTAGAAAATGGAGATAATACACAAACCATCATAGTGATGAATTGGCAGGGTTTATTTTGAGTAACTCAAAAAGAAAGATAGAGTTCTTAGAAGAACTAACCCAAAATGAAAAAATAGAAATAATGAATATAAGTGAAACCTGGTATTCCCAAGAGACTGGTAATGATGACCAGATAAAGGGTTTCCAAACTTATAGATCAGATAGAAAAAATAGAAATCAAGGGGGAACCGCGATAAATGGGGAGATGGCAATCAAGGAAAAATCTGTGAGAAATATAGTAACACAGAATGTGAATTAATAGCGGTAGAATTTGAATCTGACAAATTAGTGAACATTGTAATATACAGACCCCCTAATACTAAAGAGTTTGACATAATAATTGACAAATTGG
>NC_089799.1:26477113-26492113 GCF_040412425.1 Macrobrachium rosenbergii | reverse complement strand
CTTTTTCCCCATTCATTTCCCAGCATACATTTTTCTTTGGGTTTCCCGTTAGTAATTTCTAAGTCCTAAGGGACGAATCGTAATTCCAAGTCCTAAGTGACTCCTAAAATTCTACGTCGCACGTGGCGAGAATTCCTCCAAATTCCACAAATTCCAAGTCCTAAGTGACTCCTAAAATTCTACGTCGCACGTGGCGAGAATTTCTCCAAATTTCAGTCCTCAGAGACTCCTAAAATTCTACGTCGCACGTGGCGAGAATTTCTCCAAATTCCAGTCCTCAGAGACTCGTAGAAATTCTACGTCGCACGTGGCGAGAATTTCTCCAAACTCCAGTCAGAGACCTCAGAGACTCATACAAAATTCTACGTCGCACGTGGCGAGAATTTCTCATTCCTGCGGGAACCCAAAATTAAGTTCTTTTGAGACATTATATAGTGTAGTTCACACACATCTAAGCCCTTACGGGACTGATCATTCTAGTTCGTTAGAACAACTCCTTAACTTCACGCTACAGCCGGCCAAGTCCGAGCGTGACAAAATCCAACTACGTCTTCCGAGACACATATTAAAATTCGTTCGCCAAGAACAACCACGTCTTTCCAAGACATATCAAATTTTAACAAAAAGGTCTCCTCAGACTTACTAATCACCTGTCTTATTCAGACAGATCCATTCTCCTGCAGTCTGAACCATTGAGTGTTTCAGATTCCTGCAATTGAGTCTTTTCAGACAACCTGAGTCTTTTCAGACATATCATATAACCATTATTTCAAAATGGCTAATACCAGAGCCCAACAAAACGAGGATTTCAAATTCTACATGTCCGCTGGGAAGGACATGGGACTATCAGGGCAAGATCTGAGAGCATGGGTTCAAGAACGAGTGGACGATGCCAAGGCGGAGAGAGCAAGAGAACGTGAAGAGAGGGAGAGAGAACGTGAAGAGAGGGAGAGGGAACGAATCGCTCAAGAGCAGGAGAAGGAAAAAGAACGTGCAGAGAGGGAGAGAGAACGTGAGGAGAGAGAGAGAGAACGCGCCCATGAGCTCCAGGTGCTAGAACGACAGCACGCCACCCCCCCGCCCCCTGCCGCGGGAATGAGTGCCCTCAGTCAAGCTCACTCGTTCATGCCAAAATGGACAGAGTCCGAACCCGAAGTATGGCTTGAAAGGGCCGAACGAGTCCTGGAGTGCTGCGATCTCTCCCCCGCAGAACTCTCCCTTGTTCTCACTAAATTCCTGGGCGGAAAGGCCCTCGTTGCCTACCACGCCCTTCCCGCAGACGATCGGGGAAACTGGGAAGCCGTACGCCAAGCAGTTACGAAGGCGCACGAGATTACCCCGAGCGGTGGAGGAGACGTTGAGAGAGCAGCCCAGAGAAGCAGGCCAGACTTGGTCCGATTGGGCGTACCATTCGGAGCGGCGCTGACAAAATGGCTCGATTCGAAGGAGCCACTAACACCGCCGAGGTACTCGAGCGGTTTAAATTCGAGCATTTCCTGCGCTACGCCCCTCCTGCCCTCGCCACTCATATAGTGGAAAAAGCCCCAGCAACACTCACCGAGTGTTGCCGAATAGCAGATATGTGGGAAACCCACCACCCTCAAGAAGGATCCATGGGGCGGAAGATAAATCCCCCGTCCCTCCTCGGAGGTTCAAATTCCCACAAAAATGGGAACTCGGGCAAGCCCCTAACTTGCCATTATTGCAAGAAAACGGGGCATTCCTCCGAACAGTGCCGGAACAAGAAACCGGCTCCTCTCTCTCCCGGAAAACCGACAAATAACTCGCCTGCGCCCTCCACAGGGGCAGCGCGGAAAGACTTTAGCCAGACCTTTTGCACAGCGTGCAAGGTTTATGGCCATTCTCCCGCATGGGCAAAATGCCCACGCAATAACAAATCAACTACTCCCACCGTCGCCTTGGCCGTCACAGATCCCAAGTCATTAGGCCCTCCCGCCGAAGGGCCTGTATACGTGGCCCCTCCACGAGGTAGCCAGCCCGCGCGCCGAGTCACTGCTTTCGAGGACTCGGGCGCGCAAATCTCCCTCATCCGAAGGGACAGAGTTCCCTACGGAACTATCGTCAATAGACGAAAACTCGTCACGATCGAGGGAATAAATCAATTTAAAATGATACTCCCTACGGTCCAATTGAGAGTCACAAGGCCTCACCAATCCAAAATTTGCAATCTTGCAGTAGCAAGCCATCTCCCCGGAGGCTATGACGTCATCCTGGGACAGGACTTTCAGTCCCCACCGAAATCACGACAATCTAGGGGTCCACATTCCCCGAATCATTCCGCGGGCGCGAGTAATCCTCCCCCGCTTCTTCCTCAGTCAAGACTGGCGCCCCCTGGGTACCAGGAGGACGTGCAGTCCCCACCAGTGCCACCTGAGTACGATGTACAGTGGCCCCCTCGATCGGTTCCCGATCCAATTCCAGTGCCCGGCCCTGCCTCAGTGCCAGTGCCAGGGCCCCAATCAGATCTCCCTTCAGGAGATGCCAAATTCCTGCCGGTGCCACTTGCATGCCCCGAGCAGGGCCAAGCTTCGTCCGTCCTGACCGACGAGCCCAAGAAACCTCTGATAGCGCCTGACTCTGCCTAGTGCCAGCGCCAGAGCGCTACGCCGATCTCCATTCACGGGATCCAACTCAGGACCCCCTCTCTTTCCCGGCCTGGCACCGCTACCAGCGTCGGTCAGAGAGACGGTTCCTCCCGACCACCGCGAAGCTCACCTGCAGGTGCGGCCTCGCAACCCGTGCCTGAGCTGGTCATCGTTACCTGCGAGCCGCTCACGCCACCCCGACCGCCTCCTCTCTGCCTCAGCCCGTCGCCGACGCAATTGCAAGTCAGGATTCTGCCATATCTCACTTGGCCGATGAACTACAAGAGCCGCGACGGATCATGGTAGAACCCGCACGGAACACTCCTGCGTCAGCTGTCGCATCAGCAGGCCCAGGTGGTACTCCGCCGCCCTCCGGTCGCGGGCCCTCCGCTTCCCGGCCGAGGACGACTGTCCCATTAAGAAAGGCTCGAGGCGAAATTACCACGGGCGTGGGAATTTCCAGGTAGTTTACAAAGAGCTCTAGAGCTCCCATGGCACCTGTGCCACCATTTCATCTTTCGAAGGTCTTGGCACCCCTAATCCAGAAGGGGATGTCAGGCCCTCCTCTATCTTCTTCCATTCCTCAGGAACTTCTATCTCTTATCATCTTCTATTAATCTTCCCTTAAATTATCCCCACAAGAGGCAATTAAATACGGGATACCATTCCCCACACAATGTATAAATCATTAAGAATAACAGAGTGAGAAGTGGCACGCCCTTGCGCCCATACCTTGGCACCGGGCGTGCGTGTCAACCCCTCCTGAAGGAGTCGCGCCCTTCGGGTGCACTTTCCTCGCCCTGGGACTGAAGTGATAGTCCGGGCCGTAATTTATAGGCGAAAGACGATAAACTCCCGCCTAACACAATAAAACCCTCACTCTTTTTCCCTTAGTTCTTCTGCCAATATCATTTACTTTCTTTTAGTCATTTATTTATCTTTAATTTTAATGAATCGCGAGTCATAAACTCTTGCCCTTGTGATTTAAATGCCCCTTTTGTAAGCTCTGAGGGACGTGTCCCGCCTTTCATATGCGGTCAAGTTTCATTCGTAACGTCTTGGTAATTTTCCTTTTGTTATTATTATCCCTTTTCCCCCTTCCATTCCTTCCAAGATCGCTGTTTGTCCTACCCCACATCTTTTGTCTGCTCGCCCCGTCATAACATTGAGTAGGCAGTGGACGCATAAAATTAGCGTAGTTTAAGGTTAGCGAATTAAAACTCGCGAATACTCTCGCCCGCATACGGCTGTCAAAATCCGTGTGGGGCCAGCTAAGCAAAGTACGTTAAAACGAAGATAAATTATCAATGCGAATATGTATAGTCATTACAGTATCGCGTAAAAGGGGATGTCATTTACAAAAATAAACGCTGTTTTTCATTTACACAGCCTCTTCAAGGCAGATTGTACTAACCGAATGCATTTTATCTAAAATTAAGTAACCGTGTATTTTAATTCTTGAACAATAACCTTTCTTTTCATTTGTTGGCCATAGCCTCATATATGTGGTCCTATAATCTTAATTAATTCACAATTGTTCGAGTCACTTTATAAAGTTACCAGTGGGTAACCAAATCTAAAGTAATTATTCTTTTGCAAGTGTTTAAATCACTTTGCGTTCTGTTAACGAAAATTGTCCCAATGTGTTATTAGAAGTAACGTCACAGCTTCATAAAACCCTTAGGAGTAAAGTTCATTGCAAGGCAGAATGTAGAGTAACGTAAAGCATTTGCCGCTCATTCTTGAATATCGATGTACACACCCGAAGGAGGTATGTACATCATCTTGTATGGGGAGGTATTATGATTAGCAAGAATTCGCTAGCAAATTGCCTCCCCCCCCCTCCTTTGTTGTTGTTGGTTGTTCATTTACTGCCAGCCGGCCGATCGATAGACCATCTGTCTATCGACTTAAAAACAAGGGTTAAAAGATTAAAGGCGCTCCCATTTTTTATAAAGATCTTTCCTTCGAGGCAAAAGTAATCTGGCTTGGGTGTTTCTCCTACAGGCCAAAACCTCCCCTGCGGGCAGCAGGTGCAATGAGTCAAAGCATCTGTGTTGGGCGCACCCCTGCCCCATAGGAGGAGAAAAAGGCAAAAGCCCACGAGGTCTCGACACACACGCGGGCTGGAAGATATGGAGTGAACTTGTGAAGACGTCCTCAACACCTGGCCCCATCGATGCCCTTGCATCCTAACCACGTGGCCCTTTCAAAAGTATACTTCTCCTCGTGCCCTTCGACCGTATTCCTCGAGCCCACACGCCATTGCTTGGAGTTTCGAGGAGTCCCCATCGCCTTGCCCCTTTACGGAAGCCCTTGCATCTCACCACGTGGAAGAAACTCGCCCTCGAAATCGCAAGTCATCCACGGACCGCCTTCTACACGCCCTCGGAAAATCTGCTAAGGTAAAGTGCCATGGAAGAGCCCCATTTCAGTCACGCTTTTGTCTCGTAATATTTTCTTAAAGAGAAAGCCAGAAATCTCCCTTGTCTAATGTCCGTGCGCCTCTTGCATCGGCAGTATTAATTCTTTATTACTCCTTTGGCACCCTCAGTGCAGCTTCGAATTCATTATTCTTTTGTCTATTTTCATTACTGGCGTATAATGTGCATATCTCTCATTTCAGAGGGATTCTATTTCGTGGAAGCCTCTCGGACTGTGGCTGGAATTCCCCAGTTTCATTCAATCCCGTAGGAATCTCCTTCAGGATAGTAATCTACTGAGTTCCTCTTTCCCGTACTAATGTCATTTATGTAAATACACTACTTTAAATGTGCCCACGTGTTTTACGTAATATTTCCCTCAGTAACCAGAGCCCTATGCTCATATGAAATTCTCCTTTGTTTTCCCTTTTTTTACGTTTTCCCGTACCCACGAAGTCAGAATCACAAGGCTAAATTACCTTAAATTGTTGCTACCTGTCTCACAGAGCATATTTCAAACTAAAACCACGGAAAAACGTAAATATATATATATATATATATATATATATATATATATATATATATATATATATATATATATATATATATATATATATATATATCTCACATGTCACAGGGTAATGATGTCATAAAATTGAAATTGAAGAACCATCCCTTGACCATGGCCACCTGATTAAGGTAAAAGGGTTCGAGTGAATGTATAGGAGCGAAGGGTCTGTTTTCAAACAGATGTTACTAACTTCTTCAAGGACTTAATACATGAAACATTTGGCTACATTATTGACCTCACACCCTACACGTTGATCAATTTATAAAATATATAAGTGAAGTTACATCTAATAGTCCAGAAAGTTGAAGAAAACAAACATCACTATGGAATAAGGCATAAGGTTTATCTTTAACGTTTCCATTAAACAGAAAGTTTGACAGATCTCTCTAAACTCGGCAAAATTTTGCTAAAATTTAACTGAAATGAATTGAACAAGTAAGTTCTGGCCATTTATTGAAAAATTTTCTCAAATGCTACGTCTCTAAAAGGTAGTTCGTGACTGGCGGAAAGTCTAGTGTGACGCAATCTAGTTTTACTGGACGGCAAATCCAAAATGATTCAAAGGCATAATATGAAACTTTTGTTTTCTTGTTTCCTGCCGCCGCACGTAAGTTCCCGCACTGCTTACTGAACTCTGAATCATAAATCATCTGTACTTCATTATGCCGTTCGCGTTTGATTGTTTAAAAAAAAAAAAAAAATTACAGAATCTGTAAAGAAGGTGCACAAAACTGTTGAAGCTGTGACGCAGAACATTTACCATTCAAGTAGTATTTCCAGTAAGTAGAAAATACGACTTACGCTGAACTTCAGAGAAAACTCCTCTCTAACTGAAATTGCATTCACGCTCCTCAGACTGACATTTACTCAGCCGTAAAAGTAAATTTTCCTTGCCTTGGGAAAGCTTACCGCAGAAACTTGTACGGTCTGCACGAAAGGAAAATGTTGATATAGGTAACATTTCATGCATACAGAGGTTAGATACTGAGTCATACGTACTCCATGAACTTGGGCGATGTGCAATTATTGGACCCTACGACAAAAAATTTGGTTAAATGCTAACGCGAAGTGAACTGTACAAGACGAATGGAACTCTGGTCTAACGTCCTCCTTACATAAAGACACAAACACACACACACACACACACACATATATATATATATATATATATATATATATATATATATATATATATATATATATATATATATATATATATAATCATATATGTAATATATTAGGTATTATATAAATATATATATATATATATATATATACAGTATATATATACATATGCATACATACACACACACACACACACACACACACACACATATATATATATATATATATATATATATATATATATATATATATATATATATATATATAAAAAAAAGAGAGAGAGGAAGATCTTATCATCATTGCAGAATGTTTTGTATGGTGAAGTCGTTCGATTACAGTGGCATCTTCTTAGCATGAAATACAAATATATATATATATATATATATATATATATATATATATATATATATATATATATATATATATATATATATATAAAAAAGAAAGAGAGAGAGGGAAGATCTTATCATCATTGGAAATTGTCTTGTACGGCGAAGTCGTTCAGTTACAGTCATGGTAAAAATAACTAACTAATTAACTAACGTTTATCTTCCAAAAACAAAAATACAGCGCTTGAACCAAGATAAGGATATGTATGAATAACGATCTAATCACTAGCCCCCAATGAAAATTCAGCTCCTAACACTGAAAGTATCTTAAAATACAAACAAACTTGTCCCTACTATATGACATCACTTGAAGGAGCATCTGGAGTAAAGTTCTGATCTGATCTTTAGACCTGATCTTTACTCTATAGAAAATCACATTAAAACTGTCATCGTCACCTAAAGAATAGGATTTTAAGGTATAATTTTTTAATTATGTTATCAACTTAATTTTATATCAGTTCAAACTTATTCCCATTCTTGCTTTGAAATAAAATTAAATGTTTATGAAATGAAAGGTTCCATCAAAGATATTACTGCATTCATCCTCACGGACATGCAACTGACCATCTTTCCAAATAAGTTCATGATGTATGACATCCATTGAAGATTCACAAAACTATTTAACGGGCAATAATTTTAGGTACATTTCGGAGATAGTTCAGGAAACGGAACAGTCACTAAGGTTGGGGTTATGTCAGTTTAAAAATTTCATTGCGGAATACGTGAGAATAGTTTCTATCCATTAAGAGAACTGAAAGTGTGCTTCATATTACACGAATATATATATATCTGAAATTGTTCCTGAGAAGTGATATTATTGCACATGACGGAAATTCTGGGAAATTCTCGATTTCAAAGGTTTAATATGTGCAAGAAATTGGACAACAAAGTTTTCTTTTCCACCATATTTTCTATTCTATCACAGAAATGGGTCCAGATAAGAACTTGGAAATCGTAAGTATCATATGGAAACGAATAATCTATCTGCAAAAAAAGGAAAAGAAAAGTATGTTCTGTTGAAACACAAAATAACTTATTTATGTAAAGCATAGAGACATTCCAACTAGTGGCGTTGTCATGTTTTTTTCTGTAATTTATCATGACCAGAAAAGTCTTAACTGAAAATGACATATTTTGTAAAGGTTCCCTCACTATACAGCGCAAAACTAAATTGTTTAACCATGGAATGCATTTAGGTAATTAATACAAAACCCAAGAATAATAGTAAGTGCTTTCTCATCTACGCCACAAAATATAAAAATGCTGTCCTCAAAAAAGAAAGAATTCACTGATACTGAAATTCAACCTAAAATGAAACAGGTTGAACACCACCCAATATTTCACAAAATTTGTAAAATTTGGAAACGGGGAAACGGAATTATGGAAATGCCCGGTATCATTTTGGAGGATACAGAACAAAATATCAATGGATACGGTGAAGTGCTGGATATGTGCGAAGCTTAAAAGATATTGCATGATCACTGAAAAAATCCAATACAGAGTTGGCCCTAGATTTTAGCTTGCTCTCTCTCTCTCTCTCTCTCTCTCTCTCTCTCTCTCTCTCTCTCTCTCTCTCTCTCTCTCTCTCTCACACACACACACACACATATCCATATCGGGATGAATCAGTCCAAATATATTTTAAAACATTTTAAAACAAAAGTGCAAATTCATGGTCGGTAAGACCTTAGAGAAAAAAATTGACAATTCTATATGCAGAAAACAGTCTTCATAGAAGTAAATTTCTTCACAGACGAAACTTTATCCACAGAGAAATATACTAAAGAGAATGAACGTTCTCAAGGGATATGTTTTTGATAATGGTCACATTCTATCGAGGGGCAATGTACTCCGTTACGGAGAAGTTTTGCAAAGAAGAAAAGTTCGTTTAAAAAGAAACTTCCGGTATAGATGAAAATGTTCTTCGAAGATGAAAAGATCCCTCTAGAAACACTGCGATAGTACAAAGAAAACGTATTTCATAGCAGAGATATTTTCAATAAAAAAAAAACTTTTCACAGAACATACGTTTTTCAGACAGAAAATTTTCTACACTGACAAAACAATTTAAAACATGAAATTCATGCATGAATGAAATTTTAACAACGATTCTAATACTGCAACACAGCTCCTGAAAGAGAAACGTTTACATAAACGTATACCCTCAAATCTTACTTTTTTTGTTTGAAAATAAAATTTCCTGTACAAAACATGTACCTTCTGCGTTTCAAATATTGATGAAAATTTTCGCAACGTTCTTGAAGCGAAACTTTATTCCTGAGAGTGTTTTGGTCACAAAGCTGTGTAAAAGTTTCCAAATTCTTACTAAGTGAAAAATATATTCTAAGAGAAACTTTTACTAGATGTGAATTTCCCAATGGAATTTTAGTAAAAGATAGAATAAGTAATACCATCTTCTTGATAAAACATTTCTGCAAAAGTTCTTAGGGGACACGCTTTCTTTCCCAGCCAATGAACATGTCTGGTTGAGAAACCTGACACAACAACAACCAAAAAGGAAAGAAAAAGTGCAAAAATTCGAAAAGTTTCTTGAAATTGAATTGAGACATTGTTGAGAGCCAAACCTTACCAAGGATTCAATTTCCGGTAAAGATTTCGCGCAATCATTGGGAGTAAAAATAAAGAAATTTAAAAGGACACAAGATAGATCCAGACTGGAAAGGGACTTGTCAGTTTCTCATACTTCTGAAAGAATTCATCAAGTTAATGGGAATGACTAAAAAGAGGAAAAAGGAAAACAAAATCGAAAAATAACTTTAAAGTGTCAATGAATTGATAAAGAAAGGTATTAATACAAGAGAACGTCAAGTTCTAGCAAAAATTTCGGAGGACAATTACTGAAGTGCAATGTATGGCATATAACAAAAAAAAAACGAGAAGTTTCATGATGCAAAACCTTTAAATTCTTTCCTGAAATGGTTGCAGACGACTGCAATGCCGTTTTCAAATTCTTTCTCTTTGGACATACAATACTATAAAATAAGTCTTGCTGTTTGTCCTAACAGAACGTGGCTACAGATGCAGAGAGAGAGAGAGAGAGAGAGAGAGAGAGAGAGAGAGAGAGAGAGAGAGAGAGAGAGAGAGAGGTCACCGCAAAAAGCTACAATGAAGGTTCATAGGTAGCATAGCGGTCCACTAAACATACTGCGCCATTCAACCCTAACTGGCAAGCAATCTTGCCCTTCCTGATATTATGGACCTTTTTTCCAAAGTCTATAAATTCAACATCTACGTTTTTCACTCCTAATCCCTCCTTGAACTTTCTAAATATACCTCCCTTTTCACAAACACGATATTTCCAATTCCTCAAAACACGCTCATCCAGACTTTCACCTGCACAAACATTTTTAATATGTTTCCCCAGTATCCCAACTTTTCATGGCTTCCGTTCCCTCTCATTAGCCTAATTCTTTTTATCATAATTACTCTAAATGTTCTTCTCTTCGAAAAACATTCATACACTTTCACTTCTGCAAATTCTCTTCACTATTCGCAGTCAGCACTGAATCATCAAAAATCTTCAACCACTCCATCTGTTCACGGCTCAACTTCTCACATACATTTACTGTATTTCTCTAATTTCTTGCATCACTCCATTAAGAAAGATATTAAACAGCATTGGGAATGTAATACAGCCTTGTGCAAGACGTACTTGTACACCAAATCAGTCACTCTTCGGTCTACATGCTTGCTTCCATCATAAATCATTTTTATTACTCTCAACAGCTTATATTCTATACCGAACATGCTCACTAACTTCCATACTACTTCTATGATTCTATCACAACGATTTCAGGATTTAATGTTTTTCCCTTCCTTTCAAATTTCTACAATTGCAACTCAAAGCAAACCCATGATCTACACAATCTTTGTTAAACCCATACGTTCTTCCCCTGTCAATCCTTCTTTCATCTGCCTTAACTTTCTCAATCAAAATCTTATCACACAGCTTCAATGCTATAACAAGTAGCATTAGTTCCTGTCTCCAAGGTCAATTTTCCTCTCATCCAATCCTCTGAAGACATTCTCTCATCCAAATTAGCATTTGTCTTTGGTCAGTACCTCAACAGCACTTTCACCATCATACTGTAACGTATCATTAGAGATCCCAGATTTTGCTCATAATATGGAATTCTGATGCTCTGTATCCCTATGCAAAGGAGCTACTCGTGGAGGAAATGTATCCAAAATGGTGGATGAGCCTCTGCCTCTTGAGGCTCATACTTCACAAACATCAAATCAGGCTATTTACTGAAGAATGATTGGCGTTGACAGCAAGCTGTACCACCTGGGCATTGTCGCCCTACAAGTGCGAAAGGTTTAGGAATCAAGATATTGTGACTCCTAAGACAAAGGGACCCTTGGAGAGAAGGTAAACCCCTAAATAACAGATCTGCCCCACAACTTGATTCTCTCCAGGGAGTGAATATCACCAAATAAACGGGCTCAAGGGACTAAACCTATATATATATATATATATATATATATATATATATATATATATATATATATATATATATATATATATATATATATATATATATATATATGTGTGTGTGTGTGCGTGCGTGTAGGATTTTACTTTCAAATATTAGGTCACACGTAGGTCAATATTGTATTTGATTTACCTTGAGAATAACTTACATCCAATTTGAATAATATATGGCTTTGGGGACTGGTACAGGGATGACCTTGAAATTATCCATTCAGCAGCTACCAAGATCAATACGAATAGACTTCGACTTTCTGGTATACACACACACACATATAAACACAGTATGTATGTATGTGTGTGTATATATAAATATACATAATGTACATATATATACAGCACATGCACATGGAATTATAACAGAAACGGCAAAATTTCCGAAAAACGTGTCTGCCAGTAGCCAGACACACCCTTACTTCCTAAACAACAAAAATTCAATGCTAGACTTACCCAACCCCCTAGAATTTTTTTTTTTTTTTACCAGTCATGAAAACTATCAAAACCATGAAAACGGTTCCTATAAATGTACAATTAAATAAGATCAATTTCAATGTCGGGGTTTATAGAGATCACATATTATATAAATAAAAATTAAACACGGAGAACCAATAAAAAATCTATTTATTTCACACTTTTAGTCTTAATGTCGGTGATAGCAAACTTTCAGGATGACTTATACATTTCCAAAGTCTACAATTTAATTCACTAGTAAAATGTTTTTTTCTCTTGCGGTTTCCATGTATGTTACCATTCCTACGTCCTTTTACACCTCAAACATTTTGGAGCATGGTAAAAGAAACAGAACGCGTTGTTTATACTTTCTAAAGGGTGGAACTAAGTGGGAAAAAACTGCTGTTTTATCCGAATTCATGTTCATGATAAAATGAAGGACCAAAATGTACAATATTGATAACCGATGTAGTTTCCTCAAGTCAACAACAAAAAAATCTGCACTTGGAATGCTTCGGAACATGAGATGGAAGCAGCATCATCAAAACATGAAAAAATAGCTACAAAAGTTGATAAATAAGATTACAGATGTAAGCTGACCATGGGGAATAAATTAAGCTAAACAGAATCTCTACGACCGTTGTGTATACATTAGGATAAAAAAACACGGCAGTGTCTGATAATTCAAGCTGGGAAACGTTGGAGAAGAAAATCTATGTATCTCGAGTGTAATATATAATAAAAATCCTCAACATGGAGCCAAAACATAGCAAGGAAAGAACATATAATGAAAGGGATGAGGATACATGAGCTTCAATTAAAGCATATAAAGGTAAGAGCATAAATTAGAGCATGAGTAAAATGAGCATGAAATAAATGCATGACAAGGAACGATCATAAATTTAAGCGTACCAAGTAAAGAACAACAACCATGAACTCCTTCCCTTTATTCATGGTCGCACTAAAAGCAAATACACAAACTAAATATATTGCTGAGAAAAAGCACGACAAAGCAAACTAAAGAAAGCTCATAAATTAAAGGCTTTCAATGTAACAAAACATGACTTGAAAAATTGCTACATAGTCCGGTTTTTATGGCTGTTTCCCAATATGGTAGAATGACGCAGACCTTAATGTGACTCCTCATTTTTTATATATATCGAATAAGGAATAATGATTCACACACAGGTCACACAAAAATGGTTCATCATTAACTACCATTTTTTTTTTTTTTGTTACATTCTTCGTAGTTTTCTCTGAAAAATATGCTACGCATTTTAACCACTAAACTTCTTTTAAAGACGTTTTCATTCCATTTACATTATTTTCTGTATTTCATCTTTTCTTATCCACCGACTTGACGAATTCCAGGAGAAGTTCGAGAAACTTACAACCCCCATCCAAACACGTTTTTTTCTGCATTTTTTCTTATAATCTTTTCTATGATGCCTCGAAATCCTTCCCGGGAAATTGGATCCCTGAAACTTTTCGGATATGACCACTTTTCATTTTTCTAAATTTTTACGAATCATTCTCTTTCTCCCTGTTTGTCTCAAGTGTGGGTGCCAAATGACTTTGGGCGCCAAAGGTTTTCATTGAGGTTCTTTTAACTGTGACAAAAATTTTCCTCTATATTTGGTACAAAATAATGAGGACAGAGTATGCGCAAACGGATGGAATAACATTACATGGAAGATTATTAATGACGCTGGACCTCTTAAATATTTAGGAACTATGGCTATCCGGTAGTGTCTCCTCAGTTGGGATTTAATGAAAGCCTAAAAAAAGGCCAATGAAACATTCGGCGGGTTGAATACGATATGGAATCAAACAGAATGGAACTGCATGCGAAAGTCTACAAAGAAATATACGGACATGAATCTTGGTGTGACATCGAAAATATTTCCGAGCGATTTTTTCGATTTTAAAATAAATCTTTTAGAAAGATCATCAGAAATCAGATGGCAGGAAGTTACAGGAAAATAACATAAGTTCCATATGTAGATGAGATAAGGACGGCTTAGACATGTAGGTGATAATGATAGAAGGAAGATGGAAATGCCCTTAGCACAACCGCTGGGAGCATAGTACGTACCAGAAAAGCTGGAAGAGCCAGACCTACTTTGATGTGAACTATAAGAAAAGAGACTGGAGATGAGCTGAGATTTGTGGAAGATAAAGCGCAGGAAAGACATGAGTTACGGAATTTCAAGAGAGATCGTTTGTATCACTCGGCGTTGAAAGCAATGTTGATGAAGATCTAGCAAAAAAAAAAAAAAAAAAAAACTTTCCAAAGGTGCATATGGAATTTCTCTTATATCTCAAGCCGCTGAGTTTTTTTTTTTTAACCAGTATCATAGAAACTATGTGACAGAAACGTTCCCTGTTAATACGCAATTAAAAAAGACCAACTCTAAAGAGAGGGTTTACAAGATTACATAAAATCTAAATAAACAAGTAAAAAATGCGCCAAATTTTCAAGCTTTCAGCCACGGACCGGTGGTGGCCTATCCTATAGCGTTGTCAAACGCATGATCATGGCTAACTTTAACCTTAAATAAAATAAAATACAAACTGCTGAGGCTAGAGGGCTGCAATTTGGTATGTTTGATGATTGGAAGCTGGATGATCAGCATACCAATTCGCAGGCCTCTAGCCTCAGTAGTTTTTAAGATCTGAGGCGGGACAGAAAAAGTGCGGACAGAAAAGCGCGAACGGACACACAAAGCCATCTCAATAGTTTTCTTTTACAGAAAACTAATAAAAATGAGCGACATGATGAGGAGATACAGAAATATTAAGTTCAGTATTTCTCAATACTGATGTGTGCCAGCGGACAATCTTGAGACGACTCACGTTTCCAGAGTATAAAATATAATTCAGTGATTAAATATTATCCTCTCGCGGTTTTGATACACATGAC
>NC_089799.1:26434613-26474613 GCF_040412425.1 Macrobrachium rosenbergii | reverse complement strand
ATATATATATATATATATATATATATATATATATATATATATATATATATATATATATATATATATATATATATATATATATATACTTGTTCTCTTTCATTTTTTCCATTCAACTATAGACTCCTGGAGATGTAACTTCGCAACTCGGGAGGACGTCGCAGAGAGTTTATTAGAGTAATTAAGTTAATTACTTTAATTATCTTCTATAGGAAGTAGCAGTGTTTCTGCACAGACTCAAATCTGAAATATAACGACTCCCAGGTTTCAGTCCTAGTTTGAAAAAAAAAAAAAAAGTTAGGTACACGACTGGGCACCTGGGTCTGTACAGCATAGGAAAAAAAAGTGTAGCTAAAGAGTCGTCATGTTAGTGGCTTTCGTTTGGGAAATGACTCTTTAGCTACACTTTTTTTTTTCCTAAGCTGTACAGACCCAGATGCCCAATAGTGTACCCTGACCTTTTTTGTTCAAACTAGGACTGAAACCTGGGATTTATGTTTGCTTCAACAAACAATAATCACAGGTTCAGCGAGACTCATGAACATTAGGAATTGGAATTGGGATATAAAATTCAGGTCAAGGTCCCACAGCTGGGATCTATGAGGTCTTTCAGTGCTGAAAACAATGTTGAAACAAATGTTAGGAGAAAGTAAGATGGAAGAAAGAGAATATGAACGGAGGTATAGCAAAAGGGACCGAAGGGACGTTGCAAAGATCCTTAAGTAATACCTACAGTGCACCGCGGGAGGTGCACTGATGTCACTGGCCCCTTCAGGAGTCATGAAACTTAAATCTCCCCTGTCTGGTAACACCTGGCTAAACATTCTTCTGGAGCTCTTCGTTGGGTGAGTCGGTAGATCTGTGGACTAGTACTCGCTAGGCCCGAGTTCAAGTCTCCGGCCGGCTGATGAAGAGTTAGAGGAATTTATGTCTGGTGATAGAAATTCGTTTCTAGCTATAATGTGGTTCGGATTCCGCTATAAGCTGTAGGTCCCGTTGGTAAGTAACCAATTGGTTCTTAGCCGCGTAAAATAAGTGTAATCCTTCAGACCAGCCCTAGGAGAGCTGTTAATCAGCTCAGTAGTCTAGTAAAACTAAGGTATACTTAACTTTTTTTAAACATTCTTCTTCATACTTTTACTATTTCACAGTTTTGTACCGTTTACCTAATTCCTCACTTTTTATTTTCCTTTTCACCAACTTACTCCATATGAATTTTTATTCTCAGTCACATTCTATAGTCATCTACTTTACAAGCCACAATGATACGAGAGCTAAGTAGGCACTTGCTCTGTTCTGGTAAGATGGAATAGGTTGTTCACACCCAACGTACTCTTGATCGTTTTGACATGAATTAACCGCTTCATCTGTTCCTAAAGACACTTTTCTTAAAGACGCTCCTTTCGAATTACAAAAAAAAAAAAAAAAAAAAAAAAAATTTTGCTGCTGGGTAACTTATCTTTCCTGTCATCAGCTTTCGCTTGCATTTCTCATTCTCTACTGTCAGTGAATTTCAAATAGTCAGACCAATATACATGGACAATGCAGAGATGGTGAGGTCTGATCATTATTTCTCTTTCTTCTCCCAAGACAGGGATTTTTAACTTTTTTTCAGCACCAACGGCATAGCTTAAGGAGACAGGCTATTAACATTCAACCTAACTGGCGCTTGGTTCATTTATAGTTTCACTCAGAGTGTGCGTGACTCAAGTTTCTAAATGAGAGAGAGAGAGAGAGAGAGAGAGAGAGAGAGCGGGCAATGAGGCTTGTGATAGATTCTACTTTGGGTATATTTCCTAAATTCATCAGATCACAAGAGAAAATGTTGATGTAATTGCTATCGTGTCTTCACCTGTTTTCACTGTAACAAGCAAACTACGCATGAACAAACAAATAAACAGCCTATACGCGTGTACAGACAAACGACTCTGGCGACGCCTGCTAAAGAGATACGCTCTGCGTTATTAAAATGCAAAATTCAGCGTTCGAGGATGGCGAAATAATGATTGCAAATCTCTTGTAAAGCACGTCACTCAGGCTCCCCCTCCCCCTCCTCCCTGCCTATCCCCCAAAAACACCATCCCCCTAAGGGAGTACCCGGCAAGCGTGCCACGGAGAAAAAGGAAGTGGGCTAAAATAAAAATTAGGGACAGATAAAGCAATAGCGCGTGTCATTTCGAACAAGAGATCTCCACCATATTACGAGCAGCACATATGAGTCAGGCGCATATGAAGAGAGAGAGAGAGAGAGAGAGAGAGAGAGAGAGAGAGAGAGAGAGAGAGAGAGAGAGAGAGAGAGAGAGAGAGAGGAGGAAGGGAGAGAGGGCATTTAGAAACATTAGGCAAATGAGTGAAATCAGATTTATACTCTCGTAATCTGATGGAGTTTTGGGTTGTATTTCACTTTTGGTGAAGAGGACACACACACACACACAGAGAGAGAGAGAGAGAGAGAGAGAGAGAGAGAGAGAGAGAGAGAATATTACTTCCGCCAAATATGCCTTTAAGCCTATTCTTACTAGAAACATGATATAAGATAATAGTAGGTGGAAAGGAAAAATGGCCGTTAATCACTGAAGTAATGTTTGTCGACTAATTGTGTGTGTGTGTGTGTGTGTGTGTGTGTGTATGTATATATATATATATATATATATATATATATATATATATATATATATATATATATATATACATATATTTTTATAAATATACATACAGGCCTATGTATATTTAATGATCATACTATAGCCTCCTTGCACTAAACTGGCGGAGAAGCCCCGCCCACCACTGTAACTGCATGGATTGCAGGATTCGTCAGTATTGTATCTATTCGAATTTAATCAGTAACAAGCATACAAAATATAGCATATCATTACAAAATCCTGATGTAATATATAAATTTCTATTCTTTCTGCATAGTTGCTGTCACTGAAACACTTGTCATTGTATAAAAAAACGAAGAAAAAAACGAGTGCTACCGTATGCAAAGAAAGGGGAGGCGTGCTGGTTAACGGAACAGCCATTGTTTTGGCGGGATATGGGATCTTACACTTGTCACCTCATCAGCTGATTTTATTGACGTCAACAAATTTCTGATATTTTTCATCCCATCTGAAGGTAAATACTTACATAGCTTCATATATTTACCTATTTAATTTCCTGCGTAATCTAACGCAAAGTAAAGGTGTCTTTTTATATTTATATTCGTAATGTGCGATCGGAGGGGGAAGATCAGGTAAGCATTACCCATATATAGGTCTATTAATAATTTTCCCCAGCTCTCCAGTTCCAATCCAGTTGTTAAAGGCCACACGTGTCCGTAGATGGTTGGTTAGGAATGGAAGGTTTGATCCAGTTCAACAAAGTGGGGTAAACTTTCAGAAAAGTGTTAGATATCTCCTAACAAATAAAGTGAAAAAAAAACTGGTCTAAAACGAGGCATTTTCTTCCATCCGTTTTGTTTTATTTATTTTTTGCATTTTATTTTTCTTTTTTTTTTTTGTTTATCTAATGGCAATATTGAGTACCAATGTAGGATTTTATCACAGAGCTGAACTAGAGTTACTAGAGTGCTTGTGCTTATTCCATATGTAGTCAAACTCAGAAATCATCGCTGGAATTTAGAATACTTGGAGATAGTTGCGGTTCACAGATCGGTTAGGCTATTTACTAAAATTCCTTGGTTAAGTGGTTGAATCTGGTGGAGCCGATTGGTAGCCTCGTATGGGTCTAGTTCCAGTAATTGTATAAACCAAAAAATTATCTCTCTTCTTTATTTACCCTTTGTTTCTAAGCGATGTCAGGCAGGGCAGCCGATCGAGGCTACGGCCTACCCCAACGCCAAATCAAAGTCCTTCGAAAAGAAGGCATCGTGCTTACCCCATATAAAAATGGGAAAAAAGCACGTTAAAACGAAGAAATTTACCCTTTGTTTTATGCGACTATACATTTAAGCAATTATATTATGAGGCGTGTTTATGAATTTATGCAGTTGTATTGTGAATGAAGCTGTAGGCTATAGGCCTATATGTGGTTAATTGCCTTCGTTTGCTAACATTCACTCTTAAACTATAACTTTAACGTTATGTCATTTTAATACATGTTTCTTGGCATATAGGAAAGATACATACATATGATTTTTCGACATATATTTCCCGATTCAGTATTATTATTACTCAATAAATACATTAAAAACTATATAGCTTTTATATTTCCCCTTCAATTAGCTCGAAAATAGCATAAAATTTACGTAGTCCTATAGCAGATTAATTTTAGATCACCTTAACCAAAGAGTATTGCTCTTACGATTAAACCCAAACATATATTCAAATACAAATTAAAGATTAGTTAATCAGTATGAATAATTATTTGTGTTGTCGCCAAAATAATGGCTGTTCCATTAACCAGCACACCTCCCCTTTCTTTGCATCAGTTGCACTCGTTTTTTTCTTCTTCGTTTGTTTTTATACAATGACAAGTATTTCAGTGACAGCAACTATGCAGAAAGAATAGAAATTTATATATTACATCAAGATTTTTGTAATGATATGCTGTATTTTGTATGCTTGTTACTGATTAAATTCGAGATAGATACAATACTGACGCATCCTGCAAGCTATGCAGTTACAATGGTGGGCGGGGCTTCTCCGCCAGGTTAGTGCGAGGAGACTTTTTTTTTTATAGGACGTTTAATTAGTATCTAACTTAATATACTTTTATATAAATTCGTCTACTGACTTCAGCAAACCTTATTCGCTCAACTCAGCCGGAGAAGCTGACTAAATTAACATACGCAAACAAAAGATGGTTGTGGTTTCCACGTACCTGGAAGCACGCTGATGTATCTAGTCTACACTTACGTCCAAGAGAGTCATAACTTGTATACGCGGCACCATTATTACTAGCAACTTACATATTCGTAACAATCGAATATTATTTCCCTACATAAATCAGCGAAGCTTAAAATGTGGGTAAAATCCTGAACACTGAAAGGGGAAAAGTGTAAAGTTCAAGATTACAGTTTCAAGGTCAAAAGTTACTATTGAAGTCAAGTCATCAAAATCTTTTACAGGAACTTTTGAACATTTCCTAACGATTTTCCAAAATAACGAAAATCTGAACTGCAGTTGGAAAAGGCACAGATTTTACTTTTAAACGTGACGATGTATAATTCATATCACTGAGCCGTAACCCTTTGCTGTGAGACCCATTTCTTCATAAGATGCACTCCATCAAAGAAAAATTTTTCTGATAACCCCACAGCTAAAACTTTTGACATACAAAAGTAGCCGAAAGAACCTCAGTAACTTTGGAAGTTGATATTTAGAGTAAAAGAAGAACCAACCACAATATGTCTTTGTGTCACGGAAAACCAGGTATTGACTGTTCAGTTTCGTTGTAGTCCTCAAGTTCACTTATATCATAATTTCCAATCCGTCTACCAAAATTCTTGACAATTACATTCATTAGTTTTTTAAGCTTTTTTTTTTTAAAGCAGTAGGTATTCATGTTCAATAATTCGCACACATAAAATACATATATGGATACTCTGCATATTATGCTAATGTCTCGCTGCTCAAACTTAAATTATAATATAGGCAAAGAAACTGGAAGATAATATACGCTTCATTTTACCTTGTTTACTACATTGTTAACAACCAAATTTTCTGTAAAAGCAATCATGAAAGTATTTAATAGATTCACATGAACAACAATAAACTTTACAATTCTTTATGAACAGCGGATTTAATTGCCATACCATTACATTACTGTCCTGGCACCATAATTTCGACTCGAAAATCTTAGCATTTTTCTCTAAAAGGGAATTCAGAAATGCACCCAAAGTTACTCATCAGTAAGGAAGAACCCACTACAAGTTCACTAGCAGCACCATCACCCCACCGCAGGGCTGGGCATCTGGTTGTGACAATAATTAACTGTTTTAACGTCTTGGAACGAACGTACCAGTTATTGATAAGAGGCTTATGTAACGCAGGTCGCTACTATTTAAAAGGTGGAGCGACTGACAGACTCTTATTCTTTGATAACTGTCTAGCAGATATGACGACAGCTCAACTTTCTGTAAAGGGCAACCCTCGATTTACTTGTCTGGAGTTATCAGATGCGGATTCTTGGTAATACAACCAGTAGCAGTGAAGTGTTCGTTCCTGTAAGCTTTACTGTATTCTGCTTATTTCGTTAGCACAAGATAAAGTCACTCAATCCAAGGCTATCGCACAGACCTGGGATTTCTTTACTTCTACTACCAACCTCTGGCATTCTAAACTTGCTTATGTTATTGAATCCTATAACCTCCCACCATTTCAATGGCAGGTCTAGGGTATCCTTGCGAGTCAGTACCGTGTTTCTTACACCCCTTCTTCCGTTTCATGAGGCAACATTCAGCTCGATAAAAATACGATGCAAATAATAAGGATATCAGCATTTACAGGTTAGACATCCATCATATTCCAAAATAAGATAATGAGCAACCAATGACAATAATGTTTTCGTTTACAAATACAGTTAGTTTTGGAAATAGTGCTTGGGAGAAAAGCCGTCCAACATCCTCATTAACAATGCTAAAAAAACCCATTGTATTTAAGTCGCCAACACTTATTTTACTTTTTCATTTTGGAAAAATGCAATTATCTAATGCAGTATTTTTACAGCAATAATCACAAAAATATTTTTTTTACCAGTTGTAACGACATCTACTGACTTAAAACCATCAAATAACCACACAATTGTATTTATGAAAAAAAGTTACCTAATTATCCCAGATAGTATCAGTTCATCTCTCAGGCACTCTAATAAAAGTCCTTCAATAGAACGTACACTTAGAGAAGGTACTCGTGTAAAAATTACCCAAAACTTTAACGACGGCCTAAACCCTGACGCCATCGCACGTGGCACTTCGGGAACTGAATTCAGACGAAGGGTTGGTTACTTTGCGGGAAGATATCGGATTTCGGGGTAAGGTTTTCTCGACGATCGAAATCAAGCATAAAATCTGTTGAAGATTCTATCACATCCACAACTGTTAAGCATATCATTCACATTAAACCAAGAAATATAAAAAGGTTTTACACTGCTGAACTAATTATATAAACCTCATAAACTATAATAAAAGACATTAGCTTTATTTCAAAGAATATTCAATGAAATCTTTAAATAAACATTTGAATAAACTGATAGTTTACCTGGCATCAGACCTACCTAGGGCACTTTAGCCGAATCGGAATAAATACTGAAGGTAAACGTCGCTTTCTTTTTTTTGCACCCAACATGCTTCAACTTTTATCTTCCAAAATCTGAGTATATACGAAAGGTATAAACGTGTTAGCTTGCAAAAACGCAAACAAACTTAACTGCGATAAAAAATAACATAAAGACGAAAAATTAATAAAAAAAATAAATACTTGAAATGAAAGTTACATCTGCAAGCAAAAAATAAAACTCGAAAGAAGGGAGAAAATTCAAGCATTCAAGAGGCATTATTAAAATGACAGAAATGTTCCTTATCAGGAAGGCAAAATTATCAATACAATCAATTAAGCCAAAACCCAAGCAAATATAAGCACATCAGATGAAATCAAGATTAAACCACATTTCACAGTCAAATAATACAAATGTATATACTAACATTAAATATTAAAATGCATCTGTATTTTTAATGTCTCCTTTAACAGGCAAAAATGCAATAGGCACACACATTATTATACATATATATATATATATATATATATATATATATATATATATATATATATATATATATATATATATATATATATATATATATATGGGGTGTGTATGTGTATGCATATATACAGGGTGTTTCGAAATTAGAGGCCCCCCCTCTCTACAGCATAAACTAAAATTGATATGGACAAAAACAAAAGTAATTCAGAACAGGTATTTATTTAAGTTTCTCTCTGAGTATTTAATATTTTGTGTGGCTTCCATCTGCCTGTACCACAGCCTGCATTCTTGAGGGGTATGACTTCAGTAAATCGCAAAAAAGCCAAGACTCAAACTCCAGTTCCCTGAGAACTTCGGTCACCTCTCTTCGCAGGTCGTAAAGGCTTGGTATACCATCATAGTTCACTGTGCGCGCTTCAACACGATCCTTTATGATATTACCAATGTTTTCACACACATTAAGGTCAGGGGAGCTACCTGGAAATTCACTTGACGAGAAGAAATCAATACCACTGTTTCGAAGCAGCTCCTGTGTCTGAAGAGCCTTGAAACATGGTGCCTTATCATGCAAAAATGTGACTTCTTCAACGGATAACACATTTTCAGGATCTTTGAGGAAAGGAAATACTCCACCAGTAAGCACAGTTTCTCTGAACTATTCGCCATTCCATGACTGTCCTTTTTCTTTGATGATCCACATTAACCGTTTGGCTGTGAAACAGAGAAAAATTCCCAAACATTCAGGAAATTTCACAACTTGGTGATAGTGCACGTCATCACTGATATCATCCAACTTTGCAGCCCAAATGATGTCATTTTTATGATTTGGCTTCTTGCCTGTGTAAATGAAGAATTCATTTGATGTGGCAACATGGAGAAAGTCAGCTTCATCCCAATCTTTAAGAAATGAACCACAAAACCATGCACGGTCTTCTCTCTGTTGCTGAGTGATGTTGGACTTGCTTATAACATGAAATGGCTTGATGCCAGATTTTTTCAACTCACGATATACAGCACTATAATTTCTCTTCTTTCCCCTTTTTGTTTCTTGTTCAAGCGCCAATTTACTTAAAGACTTTCTTGGTCTACCCACTGCCTCAGCTATGATGTCTTTTGACTCCTGAGAAAGGACTTCAGGCCTTCCAAGATTCTCACTCTTTTCACGATGACAGTCATATGGAATTTGTTCCTGTTTCTTTTAACAAAGGATTCATCTCTTTTAATGTATTTAGCTATCCAGGAACGTGAAATGAAGGATGCGCCAGCATCCCGGGCTGTATCTAACTCCGTCACTCAGTCTGAAAATACAAGAAATGTAAAACGAGAAATAGCTTAATAGAAACTTAAAATAGTGTACTTGGATATAGGCTACAGCAGAAAACTTCATAACTTTCCATTTGTTCTGTGGAGGGGGGGGGGCTCTAATTTCGAAACACCTGGTATATTATATATATACTGTATATATAATTATACATTCCAAATAATTCACTTTGTAAGCCAACCTGTCTTACTGCATTCTTTCCACATTACAAAACCTCAATGCATTTCTAATTCATCTTTAACTACGTTAACCTATTCACTATTTCTGCGCATCTTACCATTTCTCACTTTCAAATCTTCTTAATGGACAAATACTATGCAAATTTTTAAATTTAACCTTTTTTCTTTTACCTGCATTCAACATACACACTCCACTTTCATACTGTAGAGTTTACAAAACACTACCTTCATACGTTCAAATTTTCATCCTTGGCATACACCCTTTTATCTTTCTTGCTTCACCTTTTTGATCTAATCACCATACATTATACTGAATCCCAAATAACTATAAAATTCAGCCATTTCAATTAACATAGTTTACAATAACGGTCACTACTCTATTTCTGATTTATGCTTGCTCATTTACATCAATTACAATTCACTTTCTCCTCTTATAAACACTTTCAAACTTTCCAACTAGTCTGCAGTTTTTCTTCTTTAGCCCATAATTCTTCTTTAGCCATAATTTCAATTTTATTCAATAAAAAAAACAAGTATGTTGAAAATTTTGTATCAAACCGTAATGCATTATTTAAAGGAAAAACAACTGAACAACTACAGAGCTATCTGCTATATTATTAACGTTTCCAACACTGTCGTTATAACAGTAATAGCAACACAAGAAGAAAAAAGGTAACAGCATATATAAAACGCACACTTTTTTTTACCATGCCATATATATGGGATGAAAAATGTAAAATTGAAAGGAATTAAGAAAAATAATCATTTATCTACGATTCACAACTTTGATCATTCGTTTTTGCATCACCACAAATCTCCCATCAAGTTGGCTAACGAAAGAGAATTAACCGACGTACAATAGATTTCAGTCATTAACTCATTTCACATGGCTACATTTACTCTTCCACGCGTTAACAGAAACACATACTACCATAGGCAGCGGGAATTTGAATAGGAAATTGCTTTTATGAGAATCCTCAAAACAGACTAACGAGAAATAACCAACAGACATAGACAAAATATTTCAATTAAAGTAATAAAGCAAATTCATGCGACTACGGTTACTTGTCCACGTGCTAACAGAAAACACACCAAAGGCAGCGAGGGGTTGAATAGGAAATAGCTTTTATGAGAAGCCTCAAAATAGACAACTGCCGTAATTGCTCATGAACTCTACGGTTATTTGGAAACATATTTCAATGACGTTTTTGGTTGGTTGACATGATGAATTCTGTCATCAGGATTCATTCCGGATGGCAATAAAAATCGAATGGAGGCGGAAGTTATTGGTGCACCATTTTTTCCTACTTGAAAAACCAACCCTGACTTTTCACGTCAGCTGTATTTTAGTGAGAAAACGAGACCTAATATACAGATAGAAAAGCAAAATAAATGATGTAAAATAGAATAGAATAGAGTATACCATTTAGGCCAAAAGGCCAAGCGCTGGGACCTATGAGGTCATTCAGGGCTGAAAGAAAAATTGACAGTAAAAAGGACTGAAAGGTGTAAAAGGAGAAAAACCTCGCAGTTGCACTGTGAGTCAATTTTTAGGAAAGGGTGGAAAGTAAGGTAGAAGAATATGAACGAGGGTACAGTAAAAGGATTCAAAGGGATTGGACGCTGCAAAGAACCTTAAGTATTGCCTATAGTGCACCGCATGAAGTGCAATAAAAATAAATAATGTAAACATAATGCTTTGCTCTTAACGTGCCTATGTATGTGTGTAGCTATGTTGCATAAATGATATATATTCGCCTCCTACTCATATATTCCATACAGCTAAAAGTCATTCGTCTGTTTTCTCGAAATGCCGCTGATCTCCGTTTAAAGACCCCTCCCTACCACCACCACCCCCCTCTATTCCCTAGTAGCACAACCCTCACGCCCTTTACGATAAGTAATGGAGGCAATCTAGTCCCTGAAGAGAATAAATCTAGGCCGAGAATCGGTATAATTCATCTAGTTTTTTCACCCTCTTTTAAAATCTTATATTTTATTTCAACAATCTAAATTTATCGGTTGAGGGTCTATTATATTGCATAAGGGAAAAGGGGGATATACCAGCATTTGGTTGAGGCAATAAATCGTGTTTCTTAGGCTATCTTCTTTATGAGATATGGCCAATGGAACGGTAAACCCAACGTTTTTATCCTAAACTCTGAAGAAAGATATTGGAGAGGAGAAAGAGAGTTGAATGTGCATAATGTAGGTACCATATATATATATATATATATATATATATATATATATATATATATATATATATATATATATATATATATATATATATATATATCTGTGTGTGTGTGTGTACAAATTATAAATTAAATACACACACACATATATAGATATATATATACATACATACATACATACATACTGTATATGTATACTGTATATGTATATATATATATATATATATATATATATATATATATATATATATATATATATATATATATATATATATATATATATATATAAAGAACTACTTCCTTTCTCAACAGATAATATGCAAATTCCATAAATAACGGAGTTCCAATGTTAACCCGTTGCTCTACCAAGCGTTTATTTATTTCTGACTCATTGCATATCATATCTACCGATATCACGTTTCACTAAGCTAAAATGATCCTTGACACTAAAAAGACAATATAAAGAGAGCAGTGTTAAGGAATCTACTCTTAGCTGGAAGTACAAGCAGCGGATCACGTTTATTAAAATTACAAAGAAAGCAAAGCTGGAAGTACAAGCAGCGGATCACGTTTATTAAAATTACAAAGAAAGCAAAGGAGCTTTTAGCACCTTGATGGTATCAATATCTCGTAAATGCAGCTGAACCCTCGTCCAAAAAGCACACGATAGTTACTATTTCACTCGCGTACAACACCTCGAATAAAGTAATATAATAATCTACGCTTTGTGCGGAGTGAGAGCCAAAAAATGGCAGAGTGCACACTGACATAGTTTCATACGTTGTCCTCCGGTTGCAAAAATACAGATTTAAAGTTACATTACATTTTGGTTTTGTATGAAGCCGGATGTGGTACCCACCCAAAAAAAAGAATAGCTCTCGTTTTCTAGGAAAAATGAAGGAACGAGTGAAAGAATACAGATGTGTTAGTCCAAAAATTTTGTGACGGTTGTGAGGGCAAGGGTACTGAGGGAGAGTGTTTCTAGAAAAATCTGGAGTTGTACCCACTTGGGCTTGCAAATGACCCAAAGATAATTGCACTGGATGATAGAAGTCAAAAGGTGGACAACAGAAATAGAAATCTGCTGTGGGTGGGTGAAGAGAGCTGGAACTAGATCAGAATGTTAAGTCTTGTAAACAACAGTTGTTTAACGGTTTTAATTCCAAAAGCTGGTATCAAAGTTCGAATGAGGATGCAAAATAATTTCTTAATTAATTGCTGTACAAAAATGTTCTTTCAATCTATATACATTAATCCAATACTTCCATATCTTACATATACAAAATCGTATATGAAAGCTCAAAGAAAGCTGACAATAAGAAATTGTAAAAAGACAAGTTTCATCAACAATACTCAAAATTAAACTCCACTCGAAAAGAAAACCTTCTCTAAGAACTCAGGTAAGAAGGTAACTACCTCCTCATCTGGCACCTTGATAAATGGTTTCTCAATAATATTTTCATAGACTGGGACATTCAACTAGCAAGTAACCAACAGTCACATGGTGTCTAGCAGTCATTACTGTGGATCACTGCACACATGATCGTTGGTATAATAAATGATCCTCATCCCCCCGCCCCCCCAACAAAGGAGATGTTTTCCAGCTACTTATCAGACCAGCATATTTCATCATTCCCTAGTTAAGTATACCTTAGTTTAACCAGACCACTGAGCTGATTAACAGCTCTCCTAGGGCTGGCCCGAAGGGTTAGATTTATTTTACGTGGCTAAGAACCAATTGGTTACCTAGCAACGGGACCTACAGCTTATTGTGGAATCCGAACCACATTATAGCGAGAAATGAATTTCTATCACCAGAAATAAATTCCTCTTATTCTTCTTTGGCCGGTCGGATATTCGAACGTGGGCCCAGCAGAGTGCTAGCTGAGAACGGAACCCACCCGCCCAATGAGGAACTTAGCATTCTCTAGTTAAGTATACCCTAGTTTAACCAGACCACTGAGCTGGTTAACAGCTCTCCTAGGGCTGGCCGTAAGGATTAGATTTATTTTACATGGCTAAGAACCAACTGGTTACCTAGCAACGGGACCTACAGCTTGTTGTGGAATCCGAACCACATTATGACGAGAAATGAATTTCTATCACCAGAAATAAATTCCTCTAATTCTCCATTGGCAGCTCGGAGAGTCGAACGCTGGGCCAACAGCGTGCTAGCCGAGAGCTCTACCCACCCCTCCGAAAATACTCATCCGCGAATGTTGCCATATTTATCTATTTTTATCTTGACTTGCGAGCAAATCAGTCTCTTTAGGAATGCTGCTTAGAGTAATATTCCTATCTCAGCCCGTTTGGGAACCAGACACCCAAGCTGTGCGAAGGGTTCCCTCAACTAACACCTTCTCCAAAAGAAATAGCCATCTACAATTTCTAAAATGACTGAGAACTTTGAGCTAACAGTTTTAGCCTTTCAAAACATTCACTGAGGGTATCTGAAATCTTACACACATTAAAATCACCAAAACTTTCGTACCTCCAGAGGAATTTCATCAGCATCCACTACCACATTCTTAAAACATCTTAAATGTTACTGAGGTTCCCTGAATTCCATTAGTCAGCTTAGGAAATATTAACATCTTGTATGACCTAAGCTGCTGTTTGAGCGCTGTATCCCAATTTCCTCATCTAGTTGAGTTTGCCAGTATCACCACATTGCATCCTTAGCAAATACTGAAAAAAACTATAAAAATAAATTTTAGCCGACGAAGTAATCAATTTTAATTATTCTTGTTTGAAAGAGGGCTTTCTAATACCTACTTATACACATACATACATACATACATACATACATACATACATACATACATACATACATAAACACACAACCTTACATGTATAATATATATATATATATATTATGTGTGTGTGATAATAAAGCTTTGTCAATATTAGCTTCTTTAAGATTGATGTTTTCAATATTTCGATAGGTACTCCTTGTATGAAGTGTCAACAAGAAGTGGGTAAACCCCCAATTACTGATAAAATAATCTAATTTCCTAAACTCAATCGCCCAGTACTTTCAGTGAGTATATAGCAACTAGATTAACAGTAGGATGAGTCTTTTTATCGCCCTCGACAAATAACCTTCTCCTAATCAACCTTTGCGACATGATGTACAAAAGAGTTGAATATTTTCAGAAGAGATATTTACTTATACCAAAATTTCTTAAAAGTAAAGTTTACCCGAGATTTTTTTTAAACCTCGAAAGTTACGTGCTTTTCCAACTTTGTTTTCCAGAAAAAAAAGAAAGAAAATTCCTAAACATTATGGCTTTTTCTTTTGTTTACATCTTTACAACTAAACTTAGCTTAGCTTGAAGCTTCTTCGTTGTGAATGTGTCTCTCTGATGTTAAACGGGCCTCGAGTCTTTATCGATTCCAGGGAGATTACAAGGCAAATTTCATTATATCTCATCAGACGCTTCTAACCCTTGATACTCATCTATCTTTCTAGCTAAAGTACTGTGCTGCGCCTAAATCAAGTAAGGTAATGATTCTTCGCCATCACCGCTGTCGTCATATTTATCACTATCATATTAACTACAAAAAAATTGTAGTTCCTCGTTGGACGAGTCGGTAGAGTTCTCGGCTAGCACTCTGCTAGTCCCGAGTTCGAGTCTCCGACCGGCCAATGAACAATTAGAGTCATTCATTTCTGGTGATAGAAATTCATTTCTCGGAATTATGTGGTTCAGATTTCACAATAAGCTGTCGGTCCCGTTGCTAGGTAACCAACCGGTTCTTAGCCACGTAAAATAAATCCAATCCTTTGGGCCAGCCCTAGGAGAGCTGTTAATCAGCTCGGTGGTCTGGTATACTTTAACAAAAATATTATAATTATAATGATGATTACCTGTATTCTCATAACAATCCCATTCATAGCTCAACCATTTCAGGGGAAATTCAAACCAGAATTGTAATTTTTATGCAAGTACTTAATAATAATAATAATAATAATAATAATAATAATAATAATAATAATAATAATAATAATAATGGAGGAGCAAATCCACAGTTATGTGTATGTACATATATATAAAGATAAATCCATACAGATTTATCTGTAAATATACATAACTGAGGATCTGATTCTCCATTTTAAGACTCATGCTACTATGAGTAATAATAATAATAATAATAAATAATAATAATAATAATAATAATATAATAATAATAATAATAATAATAATGGAGACTAAATCCACAATGGTGTAAATATAAATATATGTAAGAAATTCACACTTGTGGATTTCTATACCATTTTAGTGACTCTTGTCATTACGAATTTTCTACGAATAATAATAATAATAATAATAATAATAATAATAATAATAATAATAATAATAATAATAATAATAATAACTATATTTCAACAGTATCTCATCTGACGAGCAAGTATTATACTTCGACCCAGACATTAAACAATTACATTTGAAATATAATCATCGCAACGTATGACATTAAAGAAAACTGAAGCCACAGATTACAAAAAAAATTGGCGACTACAAATAATAACAAAAAGTTATAGAAGTGGCAGCAAGAATGATGTTTTCGGAGTGTTTTTGAAAGGTGTTAACAAGCAAAAGGTGTCGGTAAATAAGAGGTGGAGAAATACTCTACCTTCCATAATTCTAAGGATCAGAGTTCCCTACCCATCACATTTTCTGAGAACTAGACCAAAAACGATAAAATTCTAGCCATCAAAATGACCTATGACCGTGAAATAGAGTTTAAGGTAACACTAATATGTGAAAATCACTAGCCCTAGGTTCTAACTACCAAGTTTCAACAAAATCAGAGGATAATCAATTTTTGGCCATAAGATTTCCTGTGACCCTGGATGTAGGTCAAGGTTAGGAGCTTTCAGAAAAAAAAATAAAACAAGCATTCAAGCTGCCAGTCTACCATGATTCATCAAAATCAGATGTAATTAAAGTGGCCTTTCATCTGACCGGTATGCCGCCAAGGTAAAATATATCTAAATATTCATTTGACAGTAACCAATAATAAAAGCCACGGATATCTGACTATCATACGCGTTCTAAATCCAGAGCCAGTACCTAAATCACTGGGCATAAATTTAACCTGTGTTCTGAAAATATGTCAAGGTCAAAATAATAACACCAACAAAAACAGTAACTAACAACGTGGTCAAATGGGATGGCTATAATAACAATTAAGCTACTAGACACACGAATATCTCCTTAACCAAGCACAAATAAATTCTTTAAGAAAATTAAAGCAGAGTATCATCATTTGTTCCTTTTGCTACAATGAAGTGTAACTTATCCATCTTGTAAGTTGGGCTGCTTTTGTGACATAAGTGCTTTGCTTTGGACCTTATCCTCAAAGCTGTCGAATTTACCCAGTATCAAAATCCAATAAAGAATAAAAATAAGCGGATTAATGACAAAATTCCAAATTTTGTGTTGAATAATATTATAATAAGAAGAATAACTTGTATCTTACTGTCCTTTCCATCTATAGCATTGTTATTATCATGTCACAAATATTGTTTTCTTAACAACAACAATTACAATAATAAATATAGCTGTCATCGCACATCTCAAATAAAATGATGACAACATTAAGAGGGTTTCATCATAAGCCATCAATATACAAGAAAATGCTATTTGACCATTTTGTTGCTGACTACACTACTGATTTGTTATGGGTTTCACAATTTTACAACTCAAAACCAATACTTCAACAAAACAGTTAACGACATCACCAATCGGGCTAATGCAGTTTGCTTGTTTAAACAGTCGCATAAATTTCTCTTCGAAGCATTCATGAGCAAAACATTTGGAAAGGCACCACGCGCCAGATGATGCCACACATCAGGACAGTTATGATGATGAAACAGAGAAGTTTGGTCACGGTTTTATTACGACAGAATGGACTGGAAACTCCTGTAAAAGTATGTTTGATGGGTTCGGGCATTCTGGGCATGAGGAAATAAAATGCTTCAGGTGTATTTCCTAAGCCCAAAAAATGACATAAAATCAATGAGATACAAACACACCTTTCAAAACCACAATGGAACAAAATAAGCATTTCAGTCTAAGTTTTTTTTTAGATACTACCAGGAATTTTTTATATCATAGATGGGTTTAATGTATTTGAATACATATAAAATTTAACACAGAATACTGAATCAATCGAAAAAATAAATTTGTTTTTATACGATTCAGTGCATATTTATTTTTCACTGCGTTGTATGAGATGTTTAAAGAAAGATAAAACTAGTAGATTTCTAAAAGTCTGAGACACTTCCAACAAGAAGTTTCAGCATTCGCGAGATAAAAAAAAAAAACACTCCAATTACTCGGTAAATGCGAATAGCTAACTTCAAAATTGAGGAAGGGAAGGAAAGTAACCTAACTACAGTTGAGGGGAAAAATGAGCCAGGCATATTACCTCTATTTTACGGACAATTTCGCTTTTGTTTCATATGTTCCTGAACACTGTTGAATAATAATAATTAATTTTCGTACCCCTAATCAATATCGTCACTAATTCTGGTATACTTAAGACTGTAAAACGAAATTACACCTTCCATCATTTGCCGATCATACAGCCGTCTCCGCTCGCAAAACCCTCGTAGCAAGACGAACAATCAACTTCCCAACACATGAAAGTTAACCATTAAAAATAATTGACTAAAAATATTAGTCAATTATTTGTTAAGTCACGATACATTCGCTGATATATACCTAACTTCCTAATACCTTGAATAAACCATCAAACCAGGCAAAACTCGCAATCTAAAAAATTAAGTAATCGTGCCTCCTCGTACTGAGTCCATGTTATATGTTAAGGCAGAAGAGAGCAGGTTCACATCTGTCGCTCAGAAAATTTTACAATTCACCAAGTTACTGTCAAGACATACACCCAGTTCAAACTATCTGGACAAATTAGAATGAAATTTGCCTTACTTTATACTGTAGATCTTATACAACCCAGTGAAAAATTAATATTAAATGAAAACGTCGTTTTTTAAATTAAATTATTCTGCAGTATTCTGAGGTAAGTTTGATTTTCATACGCATTAAATCCATTTGTGGTATAAAAAATTCCTAGGGATACGTTTAACAAAAAACTGTATTGGATAAAATTCCTGCATAGCAAACAACGTTTTGCTCAAGAATGAAGAACAAAAGCATAACGAAATTTCGTTGAAGCTTATAATACAAATATTCAACAACTAAAGAGCTGGAGCGAAATTCATGATAAAGATGTAGTCCTACAACTAATAAAATTCGGACAGTAATGACAATAATAATAAAAAACATTACACATGAAATAAACTTCACTCTCTAGAATGCCAAAAGTTTAGTAAAGCTTTTACCAGACATGGTAAACGCAAAAACAATTCCATTTATAACGAAAACGAATACAAGCATTCCAAAGGCCATTCCACATCTTGCAACGCAAACGAAAAATTGCTTCGCTCAGTACATTCCGGCCTTCTTTAAGACAGCATTAAAAATAAATACATACAAAACAAATGAAAATAACTTCAGTTTCCCCAGTTGTCAACTTAAATCGTCAATCTTAAAACTACATTAACTTTGACAAGGCTGTTAACTCACGAGATAGAAAGAAGGATGGGGAGGAGAAGCTGAGAGAGAGAGAGAGAGAGAGAGAGAGAGAGAATGCTAAAGCAAATGCAAGCAAGTCTCTTTCTCTCTCTCTCTCTCTCTCTCTCTCTCTCTCTCTCTCTCTCTCTCTATATATATATATATATATATATATATATATATATATATATATATATATATATATATATATAAACATACAGTATATGTATATATATACTAGCTGACCAAACCAGCGCTGCCCAGAAAAACTCTGAATGAAAACCGATAAACACTCTCTCTCTCTCTCTCTCTCTCTCTCTCTCTCTCTCTTCCCAACACCCCTCTACTCTCTCACTTCCTCTCCCTTTCCTGTTAAGATAGTTGCTTCAATTACATTGCCCAGCATTTTTGACATTTTATATTTCACCCCTTCCCACCCTCATTCCTATCGGGCGCTGAACTTGGACTTAAAGGGCATTGGGGGAGTCATTATTCACCTCAGCGATCTCGAAAACTATGGATTAGACACTAATATCTGCAATTTTTAACATTCTATTTTTTACCCTTTCTGAACCCCCTTCCTATCGCGGCTGAACCTTGACTTAAAGGGCATTGGGAGTGTCACTATTCATCTCAGCGACCTCAAAAACTATGGATTAGACACTAATATCTGTCGTTTTCAGTTATTTTTACATGAAACCCTCTTCCCACCCCTTCTCACCCCTCCTTTCCTATCAGGGCTAAACTTGGACTTGAAGGGCATCGGGAGTATCACTACTCATCTCAGCGGCCTCAAAAATATGGATTTGACTAACTATTCAGTACAGGGATGATGATGATGATGATCTACAATAACTTTTATTATTGTACATATATGGAAATAATATGCAAAATAAATCTTGATAATACTCTCTTCTGTATCGCCGAGAAGTAAAATGCTTTATGAGTAGATGGTAATGATAACTATTAAAATCAATCTTGAGGCAAATAAAGAGAGAACTCACCATTGTGTCTTCTTGGTTATATGAATTTAATACAATACTGTTTTGTATATTTTTTGTTTGATTTCTTACACCATTTTCTAAAATGGTATCATGTAACTGCTTATTAAATAGTTTATTCAAATATTATATGGCATATTTTATGGGGCTTAATATCATGCGTGAACCCAAGCGTATGCACTGGACCTACGAATCAATAGTGTGAGAATAACTAAGGAAAAATATATTTTAATTGACTATAGGAACAGAAATAGAAAAAATGCATTACAACATATAAGTGCAAAAAGGCAATATTTTTCGTAAAATACTGAATTGGCGATTGTTACGAAAGACCCTGATAAGAAAGAAAACTATCGAATACTACTGCGCATTTCAGGGCCGTGTCATATTGACCCTCTTGTACAATAAGTAATACCATGAGCAGGATATGCGATAATTATCGAAATTTTATCTTTTCTATTTCCATCGACAGTTCTTCACTTATGGTCTGCTCAAAGTGCAAGACCCTAGACAGTTCCTGGTCGGTCGAGTGGGTTCCGTTCTCAGCTATCACTCTGCTGGCCGCGAGTTCGAATCTCCGAGCGGCCAATGAAGAATAAGAGGAATTTATTTCTGGTGATAGAAATTCATTTCTCGCTATAATGTGGTTCGGATTCCACAATAAGCTGTAGGTCCCGTTGCTAGGTAACCAGTTGGTTCTTCGCCACGTAAAATAAATCTAATCCTTCGGGCCAGCCCTAGGAGAGCTGTTAATCAGCTAAGTGTCTGGTTAAACTAAGGTATACTTTGAATCGACAGACAACAGCTGATTCGACAGACAACTGCATATTCGTTTACATAATTTTATATTAAAATATTTGTCTTTTTATTTCGTATTTCTTTCAATTTCAATAAAGTTCAGTATATTCAATGGATTAGTGGATTATAAATTTTAGGGCATAGCCCAAGCGCTTGGACTATGAGTTACGAGTATCACTCAGCACTACAGTGTAATTATGATTAAATGATATATATATATATATATATATATATATATATATATATAATATATATATATATATATATATATATATATTTATATATATATACGTATATATATATACTTATATATATTTATATATATACAGGTGTATATATATAAATATATATATAACAAACGATGTAAATGAAATAATCAAAATAACTGAAAACTGAAAGAACGAGTAACTTGAATCCATAAATAAATAAATAAATAGATAAAACCGGGAATACATAGACTCACTGATAACCACTCAACAACCCTACAACAAACATTAGTGTCAGTTTCAAGTAAATGACTCCAGCGAATAGAAACAACAAAACTGACACAGGCACACAAATAATATAATGAAAGGAGAATACGGTAGTGTGCTAGACCAAGCACTGTGGGTTTATTATGGGATTGATCATGCATTAAGGTTAGAACACTTGCGTTATGTTACATTCATTTGGCAGAACTAAGCAGGTAGGTACACATGAACCAGAACTTTCGAGGGGACAATATGAAGAAACAAACTCCAGGGTAACTATGGTTTTCACACAGTGTTACTGTAAGACTTGGTGGATGTTTCAAGTTAAAGGGAACGTGAATTATGCCATGGAACTGTATTACACAATTAATATTCTCACTTGATGCCCATTCCCTTACTGTACTCTACTTAAGAGACATGAGTCATCGGAAAAGAGAGAGAGAGAGAGAGAGAGAGAGAGAGAGAGAGAGAGAGAGAGAGAGAGAGAGAATGTAGGGTAGATGTTAAGCGTGTGAAACAATATGAGAATTCCTTAAATATACTACTGCCACTACCAACATCCGAGTCTTCATTCATAAAGTACAGTATATGGGCGGGTTGTCTAGTAAAGTACGTCATACTACAGTATCAGTGAGTGACAGGGCCTTCAGTAATGACGGTTTACTAGCCTCCATCTACGAACCTGCTAGATTTAGCTAACTTTCCCTTTAAATTTCTTTGATTTACTCTGATAAGTGCCTTAATTATCAACATTAGACATCACTGCATGTTTTGGCCAATTAGGTTGTGGCTTCAAATACCTATTTCCAAAATACGATCCACATCCGATGCTTTGGTAAGATTTTATCGACGAAAATCAATTAGAAGCGGCCCTGAAGTGCACAACAGAACAGAGTAAAATGTAATTTATACAGAAAACATACAGCCAACATTAAATGCACGCTCGTACGCTGTAAGTAAAACTTCCAATAGGAGTATGCAAAATTTCCATAAACCATCTCTGTTGAAGAGTGACCCTCTATACAAAAGCTTTCACTGATGACACATAAAAGCCCCAATGCCATTCCAGCTGACAGCACTGGACACTTAGGAGCGGAAAAAAAATATTTAAAACATGGTAGACAAGTCTCTTCATAAGATTAAATAGGAAAGCAAATGGCATAATATCACTTTTATTTCCCGGTAACAATGAATTCATATGTTTGTGTTTTCATGTCGCATGTGCATTTTCAGTCATTTTTAAAATACCTCTACAGACGGTCATTGGGGATATGTATCGTTGCTGTTTGTTTGTATACTTTAGTATTTGTATGCAGATATATGTAGCACTTCTGGTATATTGCAGTGTATGTATGTATGTATGTATGTATGTATGTATGTATGTATGTATGTATGTATGTATGTATGTATGTAAGTACACACACATATACAGTATATATAGACATATTTATAAATATATATATTTTTTTTACCCACCGACTTTTCCCATTTAGAAGGAATGGCACCCATTAAGGATACATAATTAAAAACCCAGTATTTACACAGCGCTTCTTTATTAAACGGTTCGATACCTGAAATAACTGTTTGTAAAAGAATGACTATGAGATTAGTTCTTATTCCTCAAGGCCTGTACCAGAGTCACATTTTCAGCACGCTAGTTTTAAAGCCAGCGAACATTTCCATTTGTGTAGAAAAAGGGGGTCTGATTTTATACTACTCGAGTTATAATTGCCTTTTTAGAAGCTTAATTAATGAAGGCTGGGTGTAGTTTTTCGATTTTAGATAAGGAGAATACAAACCATATTAACCTATAGTATATGCTATCAATTTACAGCATCACGTGTTCAGTTTCCTTTTCTGAACCAAAAATTAAAAAAAACGTAATAAAACTTATACAAAAAGTAATAAAATAAAACTGCTACATATCGCAAAATGAAGTTCATTCCCTGCACTTTTCACTTCCCACACAACCCTGAATCCTTTGTTCCGCTGAAAAAGAAGAAAATCATGATAAATGTCAGCGATCATGGGACTTCGTATCGATGCTCTCCTAAAAGACAAACCATCAAGAATCTGATTATTTTTTTGTTTTAAAGAACTTTCTCCAAGACCGATTTCCCCAAGACCTAAAACAATCCCTCTTTAAGAAGGGGGTCCATCGTTTCACTACAGGCCGCGTCTTCATTTTTTCCCTTTTTCTTTATTAATTTTTACTTCTGTGCCCAACTGCCTGTCTCAACAGCCTTCATGAATAAAGAAATTGTCTTTTTTATGAAGTCTAAATTAGAGCAACTTCACCCGACCTTTACGTACGTAAAAAATGAAATTAAGAATGCTATTTGACAAATTAAGAGAGAGAGAGAGAGAGAGAGAGAGAGAGAGAGAGAGAGAGAGAGAGAGAGAGAGAGATTCCAAAATCAATACAAACGCTGTTAATAAGTGATTCGTTCCATGTGTACATTATATATATATATATATATATATATATATATATATATATATATATATATATATATATATATATATATATATATTTATAAATATATATATACAGTATGTATATATATACATATTTATAAATATAGAGTATGTATATATATAATGTATAATGTACATGGAACGAATCACCTATATATTGCAGGGAAAAAATGAAAACGGTTATATGTCCTGACTGGTGTAGTGTCGGCTTTATTGTTAACTGTCATCTTCAGAGGACTAACACAAAGTGGTGGCATATATATATATATATATATATATATATATATATATATATATATATATATATATATATATATATATATATATATATATATATATATATATATATATATATAACGAATTTCTACCACTTTGTATCTGTCCTCTAAAGATGGCTTAGGTAGCAATAAAGACGACACCGGTCAGGATTTACAATGTTTCATTTCTTCCGGTGGTGCTGGGTATGTGCATGTATGTGTGTGTGTTTGTGTGTTACTATATATGGGGTCCGTATACAAACTGTTCATTTAACTCTTAGTCTATGCAGGGTCCCTATATATGCTGTTTTTTTTAATATTATTTGTGTACATTATGAAGGTATAATAGAAATTGGCGTTTATTGTTCTCTAGGGTCGCCACCTGTCTGTGTGAGTGAGTGAATGAGTGTGTGAGTGAGTGTAGACGGATTCCCTTAACAGATGGCGACCACTGGGAACAATTAACTTCAATTATAAGCTATAATGCCTTCATAATTTGGATAAAATTTATAAAAACAACATATGTTCGGATACTTTCATACTAACATATTTATATAAAAACAATATATTTACGGACCCTTTACATACTAACATATTAAATTTTACATAAAAACAGATATATACGGACGCTTTGGATACCAGCATTTTTATATATATATATATATATATATATATATATATATATATATATATATATATATATATATATATATATATATATATATATATAATATATGTATAAATATATATTTTATATATATATATATATATATATATATATATATATATATATGTGTGTATGTATGTATCTATATATATATATATAATGTATATGTGTATAAATATATATTTTTTATGTACACATACATATATATCATACATATATATATATATATATATATATATATATATATATATATATATATATATATATACATATATATATATATTTATATATATATATATATATATATATATATATATATATATATATATATATGTATATCATAATATATATATATATATATATATATATATATATATCATACATACATAGATACATACATATAGATATACATACGAGAACAAACAGGCAGAGTAAAAGAACACAATCCAACAACAAACACTTTCTACTTTCCATGAACGCTCCATTTCCTCGAGTCTAATACGATTAACAACGGGAAAGGCTCTGCCGCACGGGGTCCATATAAACATCATAAACTTTTATGGAAATCCGATGAATATTGGTAACCTACCCGGGGCAATACCCTTTCCACAAACAAAAAATTCATAAAAACATATTCTTTTTAGTGGGCTATTTCATGTTATCATTATGTTTCGTGGATTTTTCTGTTTTACTTTGTATACGCTTCAAGGTAATGATAATTAAAAACGACGTTGAATCATGAATGTAGAGCTGCAGGAGCAATAATAATAATAATAATAATAATAATAATAATAATAATAATAATAATAATAATAGGTGAACTGATATAAACTAGGAGAAAAAAAAAGAAATCTTGAGCAATAAACCTCTCCCTAGTAGGGCATCATTTTTAGATAAATGTCTTGACAGATTTGTGCCGCGCGGAACTCCATCAATCATATGCTTGGAACGATTTGCCCCATATTCATGACAGATGGCTCTCTATATGCGTATTTCCCAGAGAGGGAGAGAGAGAGAGAGATCGTACAACCTATGAATATAAAAATCTTACATTAAGTACTATTTTTCCAGAGCTCCCACAAGAAGCGTCACGAGGTATGTACTGTTTTCGGAATGAGAAAGATGAAAGACTTGTGTCTTTTGGAGGTTAAGTTCAGTGATATGAGGTTTACGAGAGGATAACTGTTGTAAGGATAAGGAGTAGGGACAAACTTTTTTAAATAACAAGACTATGAAACTGGAAGACAAAATCTGACACGACAATATAAATATATTAACCTTAAACTTCATAACATAATAAACAGAGAGAGAGAGAGAGAGAGAGAGAGAGAGAGAGAGAGAGAGAGAGAGAGAGAGAGAGAAATAAAGCATGAAAACTTGAAATACTTGCAATAAAAGAAAACTGATACAATATACAAGTCACGAAACTCATTAACAATGATATCAGCAAAACTTACACTCATTAACATTAAAGTTCTTCAGTGGCGACCCAGCAAAAGCGGTGAAACCCAATGGATAATTTGTACTGTATTACTCTAATAACGGATGAATGAAGCTTAGTCTTGAGAAGGAAAGTGTGTATCATTAAAAAAAATAAATTATATCGAAAAATTATGATTTACGATTATAACGAAGATACGAGACAGAAGCTAATGTAAACTGGTATTTGTATATGTATATATACATATATATATATATATATATATATATATATATATATATATATATATATATATATATATATATATATATATATATATATATACCTGTACACATTATTATTATTATTATTATTATTATTATTATTATTATTATTATTATTATTATTATTATTATTATTATTATTCAGAACATGAACCCTATTCACAGAGAACAAGCCTACAGGAGTCATTAACTTCAAATTCAAAGAATATGGTGTTCATTTCAAGGAAGTACCAGAAGGTAATAAGAAACACAGAAAGATATCAGTTATTAGAAAAGAAACTATACTCGTGTGTATATGAATGTATGTATGAATGTATGTAAGTATGTATGCGCATATATACATATCCATGTGTATGTTTATGTATGTATGTATGTATGTATTATAGTACACTCCAACTACGTGAATGTAAAGAAAAGCATTGCTAATAAAAGAAAAAAATACCCAATACATGTTGACATGGAAAAAAATAAAATATAAGCAAACGAAAAACATAAAGGAATGCAAACAAGATTAAAGACAAAGGATGACGAAAAGTAATTAAGATGTGATTGGAAACGCAGAACACGGAGAAGAAAAATGTAAACGTAGAGACACGGATAATGGTAAAGAAACCACGAACAATGGATGGAAAGAAAGATATACAAGAGACAAAGGAAAGGAAATTCGAGAGACAAAGACTGTTGTGCCCGAAAGTACTCACACACACATTACTATGTATTTTTATTTAATAAATTTATTTGCTACACCGCATAAAGCGACATCATGAAATATCAATAAACGTATAAAATTGCGCTTTACATTTAGCTGTGTGGTGGCATCGATCTCTGAAAAATTTGTACGTCGATGAGTATCTAAATATTACTTTATACAACTTTTGCATGAGATAGCAAAAACGATGTTGATATTGCCTGTTTGTTTGTATATTTAAAAACTCTTGTATGAGCAATATACTAAAAAAAAAAAAGGACGGAGCTGATGTAAATATTCCGTTACTGTCTAAACACACCAAAAGCTAGTTTTCCGTTTCCCACCTATTAAAATAATAACAGGTGCTGGAAATAAAACAAACACAGCAAGGAAGCATTCACTGCGTGTTTGTGTGTACATTTAAAAGACCGGAGAGGAAGGTTTTGACAGCACTTTGACGCAATAGATATAAATGTCAAGCCGGCCGCGGTAAAAACTGCTGCAAGTAACATGTAAAAGTCTCTGGCTGAAGGACAGTTTAATTACTATCCTTTTTTACGGTGTTATTTCCCGTGTCACCACTATTAATAGCGTCGAACCAATGCCACGGACAAATATATTCTTTGCTTTACTTAAACATAACTGTGAAGACTGTGTAAATACGGCGGTGTGTGTGTGTGTGTGTGTGTGTGTGTACATGAACGACATAGAATACTTGATCTATTAATCAGAAAGGAAAAATATGCATGGATTTATTTATTCATCTGCATGTACGTTTTTATGCGCAAAAATATAATGCACAGATATATACATACATATATATATATACATATATATAATTTTATATAAATAATTGTATTATAGTCGAAACATACAGCGCTTATAAGAAATAAAACAAAGTAATTAAGAATAAAAAGTAAACAAAACCCTGAACATCGCCCATTACTTTTCACCTTGGTAAATCGTGACCTGACATGTCGGTCTCTTTTACAGAGTCATTGGGACAGACCAGTGACGTCACACCATAAAACGAGAACACTGCATGGCAATGGGCCATTTCATGCAAGTTCCCATAAGGACGTATATTGTTGTGCGTGCACTGTTTTGTGTGTATTTCTTTGTGTATATTCTAACGCTGTAGTCGAAAGCGTGAAGAAAAGTAGTCATGAAGTGCATGTTAAGTATGAATGCGACCAGGAGTCTTGAAAAAAAAAAAAAAAATATATATATATATATATATATATATATATATATATATATATATATATATATATATATATATATATGTATATATATATATATTACTTCGAGGTAGAGTGAATTGGATATTAAAGGACGTTTGTAGCTTTCTGATTGTATATGAATCACGGTGATGTGATAAATAGTCATAATATGGCTACGTGCGACAAACGCACTACACGGTCAACATGGCAGAGGTGGGTGGATATCGTCTCCAAACGCAAAACACCTGACTTCGACGGGTGGGTTGATGGGAGATGGTATTCACTTATACCCTCTCTTGTGGCCGACTGGTTAGTGTGTCACTGTAGTCCTGATTCCTCGTCCGTCGCTGGTTCGACCCCACGGGACGGTGGACTTATTATCAACTAAAAATTCCCCTTCGGTAACATATATGAAAATATATTACTTCCGAGGTAGAGTGAATTGGATATTAAAGGACGTTTGTAGCTTTCTGATTGTATATGAATCACGGTGATGTGATAAATAGTCATAATATGGCTACATGCGACAAACGCACTACACGGTCAACATGGCAGAGGTGGGTGGATATCGTCTCCAAACACAAAACACCTGAGTTCGACGGGTGGGTTGATGGGAGATGGTATTCACTTATACCCTCTTGTGGCCGACTGGTTAGTGTGTCACTGTAGTCCTGATTCCTCGTCCGTCGCTGGTTCGACCCCACGGGACGGTGGACTTATTATCAACTAAAATTCTCTTCGGTAACATATATGAAAATATATTACTTCCGAGGTAGAGTGAATTGATATTAAAGGACGTTTGTAGCTTTCTGATTGTATATGAATCACGGTGATGTGATAAATAGTCATAATATGGCTACGTGCGACAAACGCACTACACGGTCAACATGGCAGAGGTGGGTGGATATCGTCTCCAAACGCAAAACACCTGAGTTCGACGGGTGGGTTGATGGGAGATGGTATTCACTTATACCCTCTCTTGTGGCCGACTGGTTAGTGTGTCACTGTAGTCCTGATTCCTCGTCCGTCGCTGGTTCGACCCACGGACGGTGGACTTATTATCAACTAAAAATTCCCCTTCGGTAACATATATGAAAATATATTACTTCCGAGGTAGAGTGAATTGGATATTAAAGGACGTTTGTAGCTTTCTGATTGTATATGAATCACGGTGATGTGATAAATAGTCATAATATGGCTACGTGCGACAAACGCACTACACGGTCAACATGGCAGAGGTGGGTGGATATCGTCTCCAAACGCAAAACACCTGACTTCGACGGGTGGGTTGATGGGAGATGGTATTCACTTATACCCTCTCTTGTGGCCGACTGGTTAGTGTGTCACTGTAGTCCTGATTCCTCGTCCGTCGCTGGTTCGACCTCACGGACGGTGGACTTATTATCAACTAAAAATTCTTCGGTAACATATATGAAAATATATTACTTCCGAGGTAGAGTGAATTGGATATTAAAGGACGTTTGTAGCTTTCTGATTGTATATGAATCACGGTGATGTGATAAATAGTCATAATATGGCTACGTGCGACAAACGCACTACACGGTCAACATGGCAGAGGTGGGTGGATATCGTCTCCAAACGCAAACCACCTGACTTCGACGGGTGGGTTGATGGGAGATGGTATTCACTTATACTCTCTCTTGTGGCTGACTGGTTAGTGTGTCACTGTAGTCCTGATTCCTCGTCCGTCGCTGGTTCGACCCCACGGGACGGTGGACTTATTATCAACTAAAAATTCCCCTTCGGTAACATATATGAAAATATATTACTTCCGAGGTAGAGTGAATTGGATATTAAAGGACGTTTGTAGCTTTCTGATTGTATATGAATCACGGTGATGTGATAAATAGTCATAATATGGCTACGTGCAACAAACGCACTACACGGTCAACATGGCAGAGGTGGGTGGATATCGTCTCCAAACGCAAAACACCTGAGTTCGACGGGTGGGTTGATGGGAGATGGTATTCACTTATACCCTCTTGTGGCCGACTGGTTAGTGTGTCACTGTAGTCCTGATTCCTCGTCCGTCGCTGGTTCGACCTCACGGGACGGTGGACTTATTATCAACTAAAAATTCCCCTTCGGTAACATATATGAAAATATATTACTTCCGAGGTAGAGTGAATTGGATATTAAAGGACGTTTGTAGCTTTCTGATTGTATATGAATCACGGTGATGTGATAAATAGTCATAATATGGCTACGTGCGACAAACGCACTACACGGTCAACATGGCAGAGGTGGGTGGATATCGTCTCCAAACGCAAAACACCTGAGTTCGACGGGTGGGTTGATGGGAGATGGTATTCACTTATACCCTCTCTTGTGGCCGACTGGTTAGTGTGTCACTGTAGTCCTGATTCCTCGTCCGTCGCTGGTTCGACCCCACGGGACGGTGGACTTATTATCAACTAAAAATTCCCCTTCGGTAACATATATGAAAATATATTACTTCCGAGGTAGAGTGAATTGGATATTAAAGGACGTTTGTAGCTTTCTGATTGTATATGAATCACGGTGATGTGATAAATAGTCATAATATGGCTACGATGCGACAAACGCACTACACGGTCAACATGGCAGAGGTGGGTGGATATCGTCTCCAAACGCAAAACACCTGACTTCGACGGGTGGGTTGATGGGTGATGTTATTCACTTATACCTCTCTTGTGGCCGACTGGTTAGTGTGTCACTGTAGTCCTGATTCCTCGTCCGTCGCTGGTTCGATCCCACGGGACGGTGGACTTATTATCAACTAAAATTCCCTTCGTAACATATATGAAAATATATTACTTCCGAGGTAGAGTGAATTGGATATTAAAGGACGTTTGTAGCTTTCTGATTGTATATGAATCACGGTGATGTGATAAATAGTCATAATATGGCTACGCATGACAAACGCACTACACGGTCAACATGGCAGAGGTGGGTGGATATCGTCTCCAAACGCAAACCACCTGACTTCGACGGGTGGGTTGATGGGAGATGGTATTCACTTATACTCTCTCTTGTGGCTGACTGGTTAGTGTGTCACTGTAGTCCTGATTCCTCGTCCGTCGCTGGTTCGACCCCACGGGACGGTGGACTTATTATCAACTAAAATTCCCCTTCGGGCAACATATATGAAAATATATTACTTCCGAGGTAGAGTGAATTGGATATTAAAGGACGTTTGTAGCTTTCTGATTGTATATGAATCACGGTGATGTGATAAATAGTCATAATATGGCTACGTGCAACAAACGCACTACACGGTCAACATGGCAGAGGTGGGTGGATATCGTCTCCAAACGCAAAACACCTGAGTTCGACGGGTGGGTTGATGGGAGATGGTATTCACTTATACCTCTCTTGTGGCCGACTGGTTAGTGTGTCACTGTAGTCCTGATTCCTCGTCCGTCGCTGGTTCGACCCCACGGACGGTGGACTTATTATCAACTAAAATTCCCCTTCGGTAACATATATGAAAATATATTACTTCCGAGGTAGAGTGAATTGGATATTAAAGGACGTTTGTAGCTTTCTGATTGTATATGAATCACGGTGATGTGATAAATAGTCATAATATGGCTACGTGCGACAAACGCACTACACGGTCAACATGGCAGAGGTGGGTGGATATCGTCTCCAAACGCAAAAACACCTGAGTTCGACGGGTGGGTTGATGGGAGATGGTATTCACTTATACCCTCTCTTGTGGCCGACTGGTTAGTGTGTCACTGTAGTCCTGATTCCTCGTCCGTCGCTGGTTCGACCCCACGGGACGGTGGACTTATTATCAACTAAAATTCCCCTTCGGTAACATATATGAAAATATATTACTTCCGAGGTAGAGTGAATTGGATATTAAAGGACGTTTGTAGCTTTGATTGTATATGAATCACGGTGATGTGATATATAGTCATAATATGGCTACGTGCGACAAACGCACTACACGGTCAACATGGCAGAGGTGGGTGGATATCGCCTCCAAACGCAAAACACCTGACTTCGACGGGTGGGTTGATGGGAGATGGTATTCACTTATACCCTCTCTTGTGGCCGACTGGTTAGTGTGTCACTGTAGTCCTGATTCCTCGTCCGTCGCTGGTTCGACCTCACGGGACGGTGGACTTATTATCAACTAAAATTCCCCTTCGGTAACATATATGAAAATATATTACTTCTGAGGTAGAGTGAATTGATATTAAAGGACGTTTGTAGCTTTCTGATTGTATATGAATCACGGTGATGTGATAAATAGTCATAATATGGCTACGTGCGACAAACGCACTACACGGTCAACATGGCAGAGGTGGGTGGATATCGTCTCCAAACGCAAACCACCTGACTTCGACGGGTGGGTTGATGGGAGATGGTATTCACTTATACTCTCTTGTGGCTGACTGGTTAGTGTGTCACTGTAGTCCTGATTCCTCGTCCGTCGCTGGTTCGACCCCAGGGGACGGTGGACTTATTATCAACTAAAATTCCTTCGGTAACATATATATGAAAATATATTACTTCTGGAGGTAGAGTGAATTGGATATTAAAGGACGTTTGTAGCTTTCTGATTGTATATGAATCACGGTGATGTGATAAATAGTCATATATGGCTACGTGCAACAAACGCACTACACGGTCAACATGGCAGAGGTGGGTGGATATCGTCTCCAAACGCAAAACACCTGAGTTCGACGGGTGGGTTGATGGGAGATGGTATTCACTTATACCCTCTCTTGTGGCCGACTGGTTAGTGTGTCACTGTAGTCCTGATTCCTCGTCCGTCGCTGGTTCGACTTACGGACGGTGGACTTATTATCAACTAAAATTCCTTCGTAACATATATGAAAATATATTACTTCCGAGGTAGAGTGAATTGGATATTAAAGGACGTTTGTAGCTTTCTGATTGTATATGAATCACGGTGATGTGATAAATAGTCATATATATATATATATATATATATATATATATATATATATATATATATATATATATATATATATATATATATATATATATATATATATATATATGTGTGTGTGTGTGTGTGTGTGTTTATGTGTGTGTAAATGTGTATTTATATGTACATGTATTGTATACATATCTATATATATATATATATATATATATATATATATATATATATATATATATATATATATGTATGTATGTATGTATGTGTATTTACCTACTGTACACATATCTATATATGCATATATATACGTAAATATGTGTGTGTGTGTGTTTTAGCGTATCCAATTAGCAACTACATATTATTCACGATGCCATTCTTATGATTGTGTAACTCATTCAGAGTATGAAGTCGGAAAATTTTACAACGGCAGCTTAAATACGAGCATCTTAATACCCTCACAAAGTTAATGTGAATAAAAGATACAATGACATGGGCCGCATAATGGAAAATTGACATTTCTTACACACACATACTTCTTTGATATCTTGAATTATGACATTGATGATAGACACGCAACTGCTGTAACATGATACATTAGACCTACAGATACCCTACAATCGATACCTCGGTGTATCTGTCACACTACCATTTGGCAGATAGGGGGCAGATAGGGTCGCTAACCATGCTATCACTCCTCTTTGCTACTTTCACTTTTCATTCTGTTCTTGAACAGCTGTGTCAACGGTGCTGTACTTCGAGTGCAAGATGACTGATATACACTGCGACTGACTCTAGAGCATCGTCAAAATCCAAAAGGTCCCAGCAACAAGATCAAGTCAGTCAAGTTAAGTATACCTTAGCAGTGTTGCCAGATATGGGGATTTATCCCTATTTTTAGGGATTTTGGGTTGCTGATGGGGATATAGGGATTTAACGTCTATTTAGAGCCAATTCTGGGGATAATTTGTCCCTAATGCTCGAGTATCTTAACATATGCCTAAAATGTATATATATTATTAAAAAAGATTCAAGAATTGAAAAGCTTATATAATCATGTAGTGAAAGCGATGACCGATGTAGGTATTCCATATAAAGAAAATTTGATAGGTTTAGCAGCAGACGGGGCCAATGTAACGATGGGCAAGCACAATTCGCTGTCGTCTCGTCTAAAAGAAGATATTCCTACATTATTCATTTTAAAGTGTGTTTGTCATTCTTTCCATTTATGTGCATCTTACGCATGTTTAACTCTTCCAAGAAGTGTTGAAGGTTTGGCAAGAGATGTATATAATTATTTGTCATCGAGTCCAAAGCACACATCAGAATTGAAGGAATTTCAAATCTTTGTAGATATCAAACCACATAAATTGCTTCACCCCAGCCAGACTAGGTGGCTATCACTGCATATGGTAGTGAGTTGGCTTTTAGAACAGTTTGAAGCCCTTATTCTTTATTTCACAAATGCTGTTTGGGAAGATAGGATTTTAGCTGCTCAGAGTATTTTGGATAATTTAAAAGACCCAAGGAACAGATTATATCTAGAGTTCTTGGATTTCATATTACCTTATTTTAATAATCTAAATAAACAAATGCAAGCAGAGAGCCCTCAGATTTATACTTTGCATGAAGCTGTATGCAATTTATGTAGAACTTTGATGGACTGTTATATGAATGAAGATTATCTCAGGAAAACATCTGTTGAAAATGTGCAGTACCAAGATCCTAGGCACTTCATGCCTCTTCAAAATATATATCTTGGACCAAAGGTAACAGCATCAATTTCAAATAATATACATGGTCTTAGACAGCAAGCTATTGAGGAATTCCGGAAAAGGTGCTTAGGTTTTTTCATAGAAAGTGTCAAGCAAATTTGCATGAGATTTGATTTTCGAAATCCAGTTTTGAAACGTATGAGTGCTATTGATCCTAAGTTTGTTGTTCAGAGGGAGGTTGCTTCTATTGCCCCATTAGCTTCCTTGTTACCAGGTATTGTTAAAGATAGTGAGCTAAATGATTTCGACAGGGAGTGGAGATCCTTGCGAAACAAGGACAATCTTGATTCGAATATGCCTGTAGAGGAATTTTGGAATCATATCAGAAAAATGAAAACAGGTGATGATAGATATGAGTTTCCTGTTTTAATAAATTTTGTATTCTCTATATTAAGCCTTCCTAATTCAAGTGCTGCAGCAGAAAGAATATTTTCTGCTGTTAACGTAATGAAAACTAAGCAAAGGAGCAGGTTGTCAACACAAACTTTATGTGGAATGCTTCATTCAAAGAGATATTTAAAAGACAACACTTGCTTTAATTTGATTAGTAAAATGAATTCCAGCCTCTATGTTGATGATTCTGACTAAAGATCATATTTTCATACGGTTACCTATTTCATATTCATTAATATGCTATTGACTTATGATGGCAAAATGCCAGTCTTTTTGTATCTTGAAAGAATTGTGTTAATTTTCAAGTTTTTATTTTTAACCAAATGGATATTTTTTTCAATGGCAATGGCAATTCTGTTGTAGTTTTTCATAATATTGTAAATTTAAAGTATTAAGTCAATCATTTTCCTGCAGTAATTTTTTCATTTTATATACAAAGTAATATTTTTCTTTTTATATATATATATACAATATATATATATATATATATATATATATATATATATATATATATATATATATATATGTGTGTATGTGTGTGTGTGTGTGTGTGTGTGTGTGTGTGTGTGTGTGTGTGTGTGTGTGTGTGTGTGTGTGTGTGTGTCAGAATGGGGATAAATGAAAAAAAATATCCCCATTTTAAGGGATATTTCGGCTTGGGTCTCTGGCAACGCTGTACCTTAGTTTTACCAGACCACTGAGCTGATTAACAGCTCTCCTAGGGCTGGCCCGAAGGATTACACTTATTTTACGTGGCTAAGAACCAATTGGTTACTTAGCAACGGGACCTACAGCTTATTGTGGAATGTACTTTTTTTTTTTCTAAGTTTAGGGCTTTGCGTAAGATAACGTTCCAAGTTTCTCATGTGACACAATACAATACTATACTCCTCACTGGAATAAGGATAAATCTCACCTCTGACATCAGAAGCCACAACCGCAAAACATGCTTAAAGAATGCCTTAAACACTTTTGCACGGAAATCCAATTTGTCTGTCTCTCGCCGTATACCCCTTTTCTTTTTCTAAATACGCGTACAAAACTGTAGTAGTATATTTGTAAGGAATCGAGCATAATTTTTGTAAAAGGTATAGTTATCATTAAGTTAAACGAGTTTATAAATCACGGGAGTACTGAACAAGGAAATGCTTTCAACCATTTTCAACCCTTTATTTCCGCATTCTTAGCTCCTTCCCCTTTCGTAGATTTACAGGTGATCTGAATTTTCATAGTTTTTAAATAAAAACAATGTGATGTATTAGCTTTTGTTAGTGGTAATTTAAAATTTTTAAAAAGCAAAAAACTCAAAATTAATTTAGTATCATGAGCTGGCGCTACAACAATAACACATTTCGGAAGATGACAAAATTAAAAATAGTCCAAATAAAAATTGCAAGAAAAAACAAGTTTGTCAGAATAGAACCAAATCCCCAGAGAGAGAGAGAGAGAGAGAGAGAGAGAGAGAGAGAGAGAGAGAGAGAGAGAGAGAGACAGACAGAGAGAGAGAAGTAGTTTAAGAAATTTCTCAACTCTTCGGAAAAGGAAATGAGAGGGATTGAGATGAAAGTGTAGACGGCGAAGAGGACTTTGTCAGAAGTTGGAACTTGAATAGGAGGCGATGGACGATCAAACAGAAGAAAAAATGCGGATGATAAGAAAACACTTACGGCGGACGATAAGAAAAATAATAAATAAATGTTTAAAAGCTTAATTTTGGCATCACACCAAGACCGGCGAGACAACGAATCTAGAAAACAGACATCCGAATACAACTGGTGTTTTCTAAGTTTAAAAACTCACTCCCGACAGTATTGAACACAGGAGAGGGCAAGATTAATTTAACTCATTTCATTTATATAAAAATCGCATCGTAATGACCAAGTCCAACGACGGGAAAAACGTCTGATCCTTATGTTATTTATAATAAGAATGAACGAAACATAAATTGCATCCTAACATGCATACAGTTTCAAGAATATACTTATAAAAATATATCAAGAAATATCCATATTTTGAGAAAACCAATTCATTCAACAAATCTGATCCCGGTAGGGGGATCACAATAAGAAATGAAGATGCTGAGAGCCGGGGTGAATAGCATCGAAAAAGCCAGACATAACTCATAGAATGAGATGATCCTGACATGCGATGAGAAATAACCGAGTCAGAAAAGTACTGTATGCTGAAAGAGTGGTACGAAGACGAAGACAATCCGAGAATAGATGGAGACTTAGACAAGATGGGAGTTCAGGCAGAGAATGTACAAGACAAAAGACAGTGGAAAGAAGTCATTTCACCATTTCATGCCTAAGCCCATAAAAGGAATATCATATGTTAAAAGCATAATGATGGAAGCTGTAAACCTGTGGCGTAAGTAATTTCAACAACCTTCACCGTACGGTCTAGGTCATCTGCTTTACGTTGCCCCTCATACTATTGTGTGCTGGTACCTAGCACAAACTGACATCTAATAAGTAATGTATCAACACACATTATATATCGACATTCCCAGAAAGAACAGTGTGCCCAGGAAACTGATAAAAAATTCGAACACTATTATCTATCTCGTATTTGGGCAACTTGGGGTATACCTATTATAGATATATAATATACTCAAACAATCTTGAATTTCAACACTTTAACAAGGTTCAGGAGAGAATTCAGTACAAAATATAAAAAACATTCCAATATTACATGAATTTTTTTTCCAAAATTCATTCCACTAAAGACTTGGTATCAATAATAAATAAAGTTATAACAAAATTCTTTATGCCTCCCATAATTTTTCCACTTTTCCCCAAGTCAAAATTACAGACGATAATATCGAAATTATGTGAACTACGCACATACTATAATTCCTGATATTTTTTCACCCTTTAGAAAGCAAAAAAGAAAAAAAAAAAAAACTTTCCGAACTCTTCATGGAGCTCGTTTTGATAAAATCCAAAAGATGGCGTGACTTTTCAGCACCTAGAGTTCCATATCCTAATTCATGGAAACGGCTCCCGCGTTGCTAAGCAAAAATATGAGGGAGGTTCAGACTGACACTAGTTTGATGCGAGAAACTTTAGATCGTTGGGAAGTTACGGTTCTCTAGGATGTCTGGTCAACCTAATTTCTGCCTGGATGTGTCAGCCATTTTTTGATAGCCTTTGTTCAGTATATGCAAATATTAATTGAGAAACTTGTTACTGAATCGCATCACTCTTCTTCTACTTCAGACTTTCGTATCGTCAAACATTATTAGAATATATATATTTAAAAAAAAAGAAAAAAATATATATATATACACACATATACATGTATATACAGTATATTCACGTACATAAATATATAGTATATATATGTATATATATACATATGCACCCACACACACATATATATGTATAATATATACACACATATATACATCTATACATAACTGACATAGCCCGTCCAACAACAAGTTGCGAACCTCAACCACCCCAACTGATAGTTTTAGAGCAACCTCAAATGTTATACAGTGGGGGGATTAAATGTATCATCCAACCGGATCTTTCGAAGGGTAAACTTAATATAGTAATTATTCTATGTTTAATTTTTTGCCATTAATACTTACTAGGGTAACCATTGATTGTGAACTTAGAAAATTATAATTTTCTTGCATAAATTTTTAAACTGAAAGTATCCTACTTTTTGTTCATAGCGCAAATCTACTGTATATATTACCTAAACTTGCATTATCTACTAATCTAGGAAATTTAATAGAATCTTTTCCATTATCTTAACTTGTGAGCTGGCTCACTTTTGATCACCTTCACTCACTAAGCCCTATGGGCATCCCTTGATGCCCCTTGGGTAGCTCTTCACCTCTTAGGGGCAGTGGGCTAACATCTGAGAAGTACACAGATACTATTGAAGGGGAGAGTTAGATTCGTTTCAGTAAGAGCACTGTAATATATTGCCATAATATGACTTTTCCATTTGATATTTGCTACTGAATTTGCAATAAACAAATGACTAAAACTATTAGATATCTGTTGAAAAATACTTGTACTTGTACTAAGTACATTGCTAAGTACTTGAACTTTGGCTACCTGATGCACATGGAGGCCTTGAAATTTCTAAGATCATAACCTAGTAATACATGATATGACGTTAATATTTCATTGAAAAGGCACCTGAATATATGAAATTTCATAGGACCAATCCACAAATCCGTAACAATAATTAAATACTTTATCTCCCGTTACATTATTCCAAATAATCATATCACATACATCTCATCTGTTCAACTGTCATGCCTTACATTTATTAATACATGTATTGACAGCAATCAAAATCAGTTGTCTTATTCAATCGAAGTTCCACGTCTTGTTTAGTTACATTTTATTGTAAACTTAAATTATTTCTACTCCTTCACCCTGACTCCTCCTCTAACTTAATAACTACAATGTCCTAAAGCCACACAAAGTCTTCTCATAAACGAATTCAATCGCTTTGAAATCACAAACTGTTATTGTGGCTGAGAGGAGAATCTTGAACCATGGTGCCATAAAATATCCTTACCTAGGGACCCTTAACGTTCGTTTTTATCCATCATTGTATCGTTAAATCATACGACCTCCTAAAGATTACAATGAAAC
>NC_089799.1:26329613-26432113 GCF_040412425.1 Macrobrachium rosenbergii | reverse complement strand
ATTTCATAAGACAAAATATGATTATAGATTATACCAATCTCTCAAAAGATCACCTTCACTTTTCAGAAAGGCTAAAATCCCATCTTTCTATAACTTCCTCAACGAAAGCACTTCAGTTTTCAACATAATTATAATACAAGCAAATAAGCACATTACCTTACTCCTTTTGTAATATCGAAAAATAATAATAACAGAACAGATATAAACGATAATCATGTAATAAGCACTCAGACTTGCGAGTGCTGAGACCAGTCATCTCGTCAAGACAATCAAAGTACCTCTTCGAATATGACTTCCCTTTGGTCAAATACAGCAGTGTCAACGTAGGATGTGGTTATCTGATAATAGTTCCAAAATATCTCTCTCTCTCTCTCTACACGTTATACGGCATGTTATAAACATGAATGATTATACATTTATAAGCATGGTACAACATTACATACTTTACAAAATCACTTCAATACACCTCACAACATATGAAACAGCTGAAAGAAATCACAAGAATACATAACACACATGTCATTTATAAGAAAAAAAAAGCATCTCAAAATCATATTATGATATATATATATATATATATATATATATATATATATATATATATATATATATATACTGTATATATGTGTATATGTATATACATATACAGAGAGTGACTTGGAGGTGAAAACTAGGTGACAATGGATGGGATAAAGGAACAATCCAGAAGTATTATCAAAAATACATAACGTCAAGAGTAAAATCTATTTCTGACACACCAAATTAATCTAAGGGGGAATCATGAAAAAGATTATATGAAACAAAAAGATTTGTAGATTTGTGCACAACATTTATGAATTTTTTCTGAAGGCTGGAAAACGCTATAAATACAGCATTCACAATTTGATCCCTGATCCCCTTTATCTGCCGAGAGAGAGCAACCAGATTCGCTGAACAGCAGCACCAATATACAGTAAATGTGCCTCACTGTCGAACTTCTCAGTTCCAGAGGTCCTTTATTCCTCACACCATTGGACTGTGGAACAGCCTCCCAGAGGATGTTGCGCACTTGGAGCTTCAGAAGTTCAAATAAAAACGCAATGCATTACTACATCCTTGCATTTTAATACATCTTTATCTACTTATCTATTTATTATTTTTTTATCTTTTTTATAATTGAGATCTCTTCTTTCTGTATTTCACTTTACTACTTCTTGATTCTTCCTAATAAACACCATATTCTTTGGAAGGTTGAATTTTAAGTCAGTGGCCCCTCCGGGCTTGTTCCATATGAATAATAATAATAATAATAATAATAATAATAATAATAATAATAATAATAATAATAATAATAATAATAATAATACTATCGTCATCCACACAACTTGAGATTTATTGACCTGATGATGCTATCGGTTGTTGCTAAGTTACTATAAAGGTGGGTACACACATGAGAGCCGAACCTTGTATGTGTAACTGAGTTACGCATATACGGTTACAAGGTGTCAAAATGTGTCTACCATGGCTGATCATTGGAGTGAGGAAGAGGTCCTTCTTGGAATCTCATGTCAGCGAGTAATTCCCGACCACTGTTTTCTACCCTTCTAGTATATAACCTTGATTGCCACCATCTTCTTTTATTTCGCTTCATCTTCATTAAATAATGTATATAAATATATATAGGCGGCAGCTGCTACTTGCATGGTGGCCATCGTGGGTAAACAACCCGGACAGAGACAGACTGATGATCGCAGTGGATTGCAATGAAGTGACGTGCTTAAACGTGGTTACGGTTCGTCCTCAACATTTTGACACCTTGTAAGCGTATATGCGTAACTCAGTTACACATACAAGGTTCGGCTCTCATGTGTGTACCCACCTTAAGATGAATATCACGTACATTATAGTATCATGAGACTCGTCGCCGAATTTCCAAATTTATTACGGAACATATACAGAAAACATTATTATTACATTATTATCAATATGCAATTTAACCATCCAACAGCGCTAATTTACTTTGCCTTCACAGGGATGGCCCAATGGATCTGTCTTTATCACTTATAAATTTTAGATTTTACTTGGGCTATTTATCATATAAATATCCACAAGCATAACGAGTGTGACCAATTCTAAGAGGAGTCAAAATTACTTGTGTGTAATTCCTCTTGATATGAAGAATTCTATATTCCAACATTTGGCTTGATCTGTTTTGATTTGTTACTATTAGTCATTATTCCACACATTATGCCACTTATTGATTATAATGAGTTTTGGGAATGTTAAATAAGAATATCTACGTGTGGCCTTGTCATAGTGGTTGTATCTTTGGCTGCTTTATCAGCTTCTTTATTTCCTATGATGCCCACATGGGCAGATATCCAACATATATCTACATTTATTGTCATTTTCATATAATTGCGAAGCGAAATTTAATTGTTTTGCAAGGGTATTTTCTGGATTATAATTCTAAGGTTTTTATATAAAACTTCAAGTGGACATGAATATTACACATTTCTGTGATGACAGAGTTTAATCATTTTAATGGCTGATCATATAGCACAGACTTCTGTGAAAACAAAAGCAGTGTTAGGCAGGGAAAACTAGTATGTGTTACTGGGCCACAAAGCTGCAAATCCCATGCCTGATGAAGATTGGGTCCCATCTTTGTATAATTTATAGTGTGAACTTTTACACCTTGTGTGTTCATAGAGGTTCTATTACTTGTTGTTCATGACGTTCTCGGGTAAATATAGTTTTTAGAAAAATATTTTATGTTTATACAAATTCGCACCTTTTGCATAACCACAGGAAGATGTATTTCTATTAATGATGGAAATTTTATATCTGAATCTGTTGACTTCAAAGGCTCTAAATGGGAAAGGTAATGGGTGTTGTTGACTTTAAATGCTCTAAATGGCAACGGTAGTGGGTGGTGTTGACTTTAAATGCTCTAAATGAGAACGGCAATGGGTGATGTTGACTTTAAATGTTCTAAATCGGAACGGTAATGAGCGATCATTTATAAATAGATCTCTTCCATAAAAAAAGTTTTTGTCGCATTATTATCAAGTCATGATGAAAAGCTATGAGGTGGTTCACCACTTTCAATATGGACACAAGAATTTGGGACAGATTTAACAGCTCTACTGTCCCACATTATGGAGTAGACCCAGACCTTTCAAAGTTGTATCTGAAGCTGAACTGCATATCTGACATCCATTCTCTAAAATAGATGTAACATTTGCTTTGTGACGACAACGACAAAAATACATCCACACCATCAACAACATCTAAAATACATCCACTTCATTAACTCCTTCATTTGACTTCCAAATTTTCCTGAGACTGTACAAGAAAGGACCAATAATATGAGAATATCATAAATAAACTATTCCCAACAAGATTCTCTTAAACCTTTCCAGGTCAACGTTCAGACAGAAAGGGTAAGATAAATAACAAAACTCTTGAATCACATACACACGATATTTCCTAAAATCCCATCTCCTACTGACCTATCCCCTTCGTCAGGATTCTTATACACGGCAAGAAAGGAAGCCCAAAGCGAAAAAGGCCAAATATATCACTCATCTTTAAATTGCACTTTCAATAAAATTCTCAGACAAAAGCTGAGCCCGAGAACAAAGAAAACAAAAAAATTCACAATAAACTAAATTCCGTAAAATTTCATAATCTTCAAATTTCTCCAGTAGAGACAATTTATTTACAAAATAAACATGATAAGGTACGGATATAACAAATTCCAATTTCTTTGACAAGATACAAAATCAATCGAGTACAAACGTGAAAACACAAACAAATGCCCAAAGCCTCCTTCCACATACAAAGAAGCAGGAACAAAGACAAAGTGATAATCCAAAACGTACCCAGTTTTTTCCACAAAACCCATTACTCGGTTTCAAAGTCCCTAAAACGAGGAATATATAAGGAAAAATCTTACTTATTTCCTCCATTTTCCCCCGATACCTTAAACTAAATGAATAGCAGGATGAAGAATCAAACAATGTATCCCAAAATACATCAATCGTCCCAAACTCTCTCAATGCTTTTCTAAACTCTTCAATCCGGAATGGGATGGGAAAGGAAGGCAGTCTTTGGAAAACCCACAAACACGAAATGGTCGCCCATTAACGCCATGAATTCTTTTTCCAAATTCCAATAAAAGATGGCTGCGTAGCCAAGCAAAAACCTGTGAGAGATTCAGTCTGTCGCTCAGCGGATTTTATTTGGTTGCCTACGAGAGTACGATTGTTGAGGGACCTTACAGTTCTGTACGTTGTGTGGTGGCCCTGTTTCCGTTGAAGTGCGTGAATGTGCTCATTACTCCTTTTGCTGTTTTCGTCCTAAAAACAATCGATCCTTTCCATCAACTCTTTTTTTTTTTCCCTCCTGCGACGACCTCTCTCCCAAAAAGACAATGTCTACTAAATAAAAAGACTTTCAAGATGCAGTGTAGCAGCTTTTAATGCTACTTGGACATATCAAACTTATTTCCTTAATCCGGAGGTATTAGTCTCACAACCGTTGCTCTCAAAATGTCTTTACTGAGAAACATTAAGCGTCTTCCTTAGTTCAATTACTGTATCATCAAATCATACTCCATTTTCAAGATTAAAATAGAACTTCAGATTAGAGTGATACATATTCCTATGATCTTTATTCCGGAACTCGTAAAATCTTAAATAAATGGAGACCATCAACCAAGAATAACTTTATTAAACAGAACTGAATTGTTCTGGTACATTATCAGCTCATAAAACCTTATCTTTATTGAAGAAATGAACAACGTGTGTTACTACGTAATAGAAAATAAATTCCGTCAGCCTTTCTTACGCTCCTTCCCAGTTTTCCACCTTTGCTCTTCGTACGGTCGTTTTCATACTTATCGCTAGACAAAAGAGGAGGAGGAACGTAATTCGAAAGAAAAACCGGAACACCAAGGGAGGTGTCAAAAACGACTTTGCTTTCTCGGGCTAGAATTAACATTATTTTTATCTTATGCACTGCGCACATTAAACACGAGGTGTGAATCCAACGATCATTTCTCAATACCTTAAGATTTTTCTAAACAAGAATTTACAAAACGCAACGAATGACAATTCTGTAATCAAAATTAACGGGCAAAAAATGGGCCGAAGTTTCTTCGGTGCAGTCGAGTTTTCTGTACAGCGTATAATGCTGCATGAAACTCTCAGCCGCGGCCCATGAAACTTTCAGCCACGGGCCGGTGGTGGCCTGCGTTGTTGGCATTATAGCGGTGCCAGACACACGATCATGACTAACTTTAAACTTACATAAAATCAAAACTACTAAGGCTAAAGGGCTGCAATTTGGTACGTTTGATGACTGGCGGGTGGATGATCAACATACCAAATTGCAGCCCTCTAGCCTCGGTAGCTTTTACGTTCTGAGGGCGGACAGAAAAAGTGCGGACGGAAGGACAAATAGCCATCTCAACAGTTTTCTTTTAGAGAAAACTAAAAATGGTGCACATCTTAAACAATACAGAAAATAACCGAAATGTATATGAAAATAAGTAAATTGAGAAGACAAAACTTATTGACCTCCAATAAAGGCTTACTTTTATATCTCCGTTCACCTTTCATTAATTTCTGTTTTATCAACAGTACAATCATGGAACTAGCTGAAAGGAAGTTGAAAAAAAAAATCCCTTCTGAATCCAGAAAGCCATGAGATCAAAGGCCCAAAAAGCCAATCACTTATGATATCTCAGGTAGAGACTCGAAATTCCAAGCTTTCCTAGCAGCCAGAGATTAGTACCCGGACTGATGACACTTACACTGGATGCGTGGTCGAGTTTTCGTATTGACCCCCTTATTACTATTCCTTTTCTCTCATTTCCCCTCTCTCACTGCTATTCTAATCCATCTTTCCAAATTGCCAGTCAGCAGGTAAGAAAGTGTTTCACTCTCCAATATTTGGAATAAGCAACAGCCTAGCTCTGGCGAGAACTATATTGTATTCTTAGGTAACAACGACCAGTCGCTGTATTACACGGGTATTAAACCGTTGGTCACCACCTCCTGTTGTCCCGAGATAAGGGGCATGTATGAAACCCTGGGGAATGGATTGCTTCGCAACTCTCATCTTGGTAATTAAACAACGTGGAGTATTTCACTATTGCAGGGGTTTTAACCTCTCTCTCCTTTTCTTCTTCGCCTCTTTCACAGACAAAATAGCAGCGGAGAAACATTCCTTGCTTCTCCTGACGTCACGGACAGCCTGCCTTAATGACAACTGTATGTCACTGCCTCTCGAGGATCCTGATTCATTAATGCATCGTCCTTCCCTATAGCAGGGTCCATCAACTCCTAATGTGTTATCTAGTCAAAATATTCAGCCGAGCTTCACATAAAAAATTTCAAGATTTCTCCATAAATTCTCTGTAAAAAAAAAATTGTCCAATCCTATTTTGCACCGATTTATACAATATGGGATATTAAATTAACTGTCTCTTCATTTACAGCTAAATGGTTCAGCAAGGGAGGTTAGAGAACGTGCGTAAATATGAATTATACGAAAACGACGGCAATAATCGCATCACTGCATCATCAGATGTCAAAGCTGAATAAGAAAAGGCTTTTAAAAATCAATGCCGTACATGAAAGGTATTAGTGGATTCAACCAAGAATAAAAACTGCAGGAGCTATAAAAATCAGTAACTTACGGATAGTCTACAAAGTGAGATCTATACTTTTTTTTTTTTTAACTAAATAATAAGTCAGACGAAAGTCTATAAACAGCCCACATTGCTGACTATGTTCCTTGTGCTAGTGACTGTATGACGCCTATGCAGCTGAAGGAAAACCGAACTGTGACGAAGCTTTCCTCTCTTCCCACCCTCCCCATCCACATGAGCATTTTACCAATGGAAAGACTTAATGAAATCATAAAAAAGTTTCAAGCTTGGATATAATCTCTCTCTCTCTCTCTCTCTCTCTCTCTCTCTCTCTCTCTCTCTCTCTCTCTGCAGTTTTCCACACTTATCAGATTATAAATCTCAAAGTAACATCCTCTGGAATCAGCAATAACTACGTCAACACAAAAGAAAGGACCTTAAGACTGCCCTTTTACTTACAACAAATCCAAAATATTTGCAAAAAGGTTAAATGCATAAACAGTGAAGGCAAATTCTCATCCTTCTCATACGGTTTGATATCCATACAAAAAAAAAAAAAAAAAAAAAAAGACCTGGGCTTCTGTAATTGTTGGCACACGCTCAGAAACCTTAGGATATGTTTATTCACTGCGTTTGCTGTTTATGTTCCAAAACTGCAATAGCAGTTGGTCTCTTAGGGTCCTGGTTCTTGGAAAGAGTTCATGCTAGGACATTAAGAAGCTACAATTACAGTTCCAAGAAAAACATAAATTTATGAAACATCGAAGGTACTACATTACGGCCAAAGACGAGGCACCATTTGGATGGATGCTACAAGCGTCCCCCTATCCTGAACAAGACCTCAGAGCTTTAAAAAAAAATAAATAAATAAACAAATAAAAAATACTGAGAAACAATTAGGGAATATTTTTGATGAGCATATTCATATTGCATATGAATCAGGCAAGAAAGCGGGCTTGGAGTGAAAGTCATTTTTTGTAAAAGAGGCAACAAGGTCAAGAATAAAGCGTAGTTCAGTAATATACGATAAACGACAGGAAAACCACATGAAACAATAAAAAATACTTAAATGGTTACATTACCACTTACCTTGTAAACATGTTACATGATAACTCCTTACGGTGGAATCTTTTCACAAGACTTTGTTAAAGAGGAATATCTCTGATATCATGACTTTTTCTTTTCATGAGCAATGCGAGCAAGACTTTCTTATTTCTGTCTCCTGTTTCTTCTTAACGATAAAAAATGTGCAACCCCAAAATTTAGGTTACGTAAACATCGCAACCTTCACCCTACATAACTAAGACCATGTACAGTGTCATAATTTTCTTTGATTCAATATGAACAGTTGTCATACGAGCCCACGCCGATGGGACTGGATTCCTCTGTACTGCCTACATGAAATCGAGCATCCCTCCAGATATCGCAGATACACGATTGGAGAGAGAACGAGAGAAGGATGAACTAAAGACCAGAGCTAAAAGCTACAGTAGTTCATTAGGCCAGAATTGCCTTTTTACCACTTCCTTCCTTCACAGGCCGCACACTCATTACTACCTTTCCTTTTTTAGCCCTTGGCTAAATAACCACACTAAACTGTCCAGTCCCCTCATCCTTCTCGTCTCAATTGTAGGCCTATATAAACACTGGGATTTAATATTTCCTCTCCCCAACCAACTGGAAAGAAATTCAATAAAAAAAAAACCACACGCAAGAAAACTGCGTTATTATCACAGTGCACAGCACCAGCAGTATCTTCACTGCTTACTAGGCCTAAACATTTAGCAATTTTAGGACCATAAGGGCAATAAATTTTAATTTTTAAAGAAGCAACGCAACAGAGAAGCACAGCCAGGAAGTCCTATTATGAAAGAATCCGTAAGCACGTTCTAACTCCTAGGTAAGGAGGACGTGTGATTCACCAAAAAAAAGTGTCCTTTACTGAGCGAAAGAAGGAAAAGAGAAAACCGGGAAAAAAGGAAGAAAATGTGTTAGAAATTTACCAAACTGAAGTAAGCAGGCAAACGCTAATGTAAACATAAAAACCAAATATTCGTATCAAAAACGTTAAAGGTAGAAAAAACCAGAAATGAAACAAAAGATATCCGTATATTAAAAAAAAGCATAAAGAACTGTGTGAACCTTCAAAATCGCGACAAAATTTATGAGAAAAATCGATAATTCAGAGAGACAAATTCACAAAACGAACGACGAAGCAAGACGCCAACTTCGACATCACTTCCTGAACTCCGCCAAAGCTCTGACTCAGCAGCAGCACAGCAGCGAGTTTATCCAACCAATGAAAGAACTCGACACAACCTGGCGTACTCGACGAGAGCCATTTGATGAATTTGAGCGACATAACGGCTGCCGTGATTGGATGAAAGTTGTGCAGAAAACCTAACCGAAAGGGGAGAAAAGGGACTCGCAATGCCTCGCAGGCCCCAGTTGCATTCTCCTCAGGACCTCCCTAATTACTCGAACTTTGTGTTGGGAAAGCTGTGATTGGGTCTGTTTTAGCGCGAGACAGAGTTTGAATGCTGGTTTCATTGCCAGCGAACAGATTTTGTCTATGAAAGTCACGTTTCTCTGATTTTTTTTTCACAGAGTTACTTAGAATAAACTTATATTTATAATAGGTTAGCCATTAGCCTATATGTTAAAAATCTTATGTTTAGAAAATCAAGCGATATTCTCTATGATATACTGTATATACATATACAGTATATATATATATATATATATATATATATATATATATATATATATGTATGTATGTATGTATGTATGTATGTATATCTATGTATATATATACATATATACAGTATACATACATTATATATACTGTATATACAGTATGTATATATACATATATACATACATACATACACACATTATTATATATATATATATATATATATATATATATATATATATATATATATATATATATATATATATATATATCTACACACACATACATTATATATATTTACATATATATAACACCAAAATCCCCTAAAATACAAGTGAAACAAGGAAATCATATAACTGCTTTTTAATTAAGAAAGATAATTATATTAATGGTAATGGATGTCATATCATCTGAACTGATTTATTTTCTTTCTTATTACTATAAATGACGTTAATCATTTGTGAATTACTTATTCGTAGTAGTTATTAAATATGGTTAAAATCATATTTTGCATTATTATGTCCTCTCCTCTTTGTGTTATCAGAATTTGATTATACTGCCTGTGATAGGTAAGGATAATTAAATAACCTTACTATGAACACACGAACATGAGTGACACTGGGCTACCATTCACGGTGGCAGAATTTTACTGAGCAAAATTCTAACAATTCAACAACAAATACAGTTTGGCTTCTCGACTTTCGTTCAATGTATAGTTTGAAGGATAATTTGTTTGTGCTCTTAAATATACCATCAGTTTAATAACAACCGACACCATGAGCATTTTTTGGAACCCTAAAACCACCGAGAAAGTGCTGATCATTTCTGGATGACGACATAATGCTTGTCTTCTAAAATGGTAGGAACTATCGTCTAGTATCTGCTCAATGTAAAAAAACTTCATTGCAAAAATCTCATGACTTGAAATTAAAGTAGCCGTTATGCATCTTTTATTTTAAAAATAATCAAATGTGGGTAGAAAATACTATGGAGTTTTCCTCTTAGGTTGTAAAATTTGACCATGATGTTTTCCACACTGAACAAACACTGCTCTGAAAACCATGTTTTGAAAGTAATGGATCATTATAAAAAAACTATATTACAAAATCTAGTGATTTGAAATTAAAGTAGGCGCTAAGCGTCTTTAATTTTAAATATAATTAAATGTGGGTAGAAAATACATGGAGTTTTCCTGTTAAGGTGTAAAATTTTACGATGATGTTTGACACGCATGTACATCGCTCTGAAAACCATGTACTGAAAACTGGAATTATGTCCGTACACATTACTACGGAAATTAGCAGATTCCTACTTACCTACAGCAATATTACAGGAGAAAAAGACCCTTAAACAATCCAGCATTGAAAATACTCAGGTGAAAATTACAGGTAGCTCTTAGGCTTCACGCCATCAGTAAAGTTTGAGGTGGACTTGGGGGGAGGAGGTAAGACAAAGTGGGTCTTTTCACAAAAATCTTTTCTCTGATGACATAGTTCCTCGTTGAACGAGTCGGTAGAGTGCTCGGCTAGCACTCTGCTAGGCCCGAGTTCGAGTCTCCGGCCGGCCAATGAAGAATTAGAGGAATTTATTTCTGGTGACAGAAATTCATTTCTCGCTATAATGTGGTTCGGATTCCACAATAAGCTGTAGGTCCCGTTGCTAGGTAACCAATTGGTTCTTAGCAACGTAAAATAGGTCTAATCCTTCGGGCCAGCCCTAGGAGAACTGTTAATCAGCTCAGTGGTCTGGTTAAACTAAGATATACATAACATCTCTGATGACATGTTCACTGTTGACTTGGTCCTACTTAACAATGGGTTTAGAGCCACTCTTAGAATGTTCTACGCCTTTCAATATTGTTGTTTTTATGAACTAAAATACATTGTTGCGGTTCACGCTGCGTCACTATTCCAACAATATATCACAATGGCATCGCCGCTAAAACGCACAGCTTAATATTCGGAGAGAAGTTTTTCCAAACTCCAACTAGTTCTCCCACGCAAGGCGAAATTACAATGTTTCCATTTTACAACACACGCACCACGGTTGGAATCGTCACCGGAAATGTTTCTTTTCACTTCAATGTCTTCTAATGTTGTTACTGAAATAAAAGTTAACAGATGGCTGAAGTTGGTAATTTCTCCTTGTATCGATCTGCTATGTTCTTTCTCCTATCGAAGCGAACATACTATACCTGACGCTTTTTTTTTTAGAACCAGCATATAAATAATACCTAAAACATTTCTTTGTATCCAGAAGTAAAAATGGGAGTTTCTAAAAAGCTTTCAGTCTGTTACAATTTCTACTAATGCATTTTTAATTTACATATTTTTAAGGTCACTTTTAGCCCACGCATACTCAAGAATTATCTATTTATAATACACGACTAGTATAAAAGCCATTATTAATGATATGTATGTATGTATGTATGTATGTACGTATAAATGTATGTATGCATGTATGTATGTATGCATGTGTATATATATATATATATACTGTGTATATATATATATATATATATATATATATATATATATATATATATATATATATATATTATATATATATATATAAACACACAAAGAAGCCTTTTCAAACATCCATTCATTAAGTCGAATCGCACCAAGCATAAGAAACTAAACGAACGTGATACCTCAAAATATCTTAGTCCCAGATTGCAGAGAGAGAGAGAGAGAGGCTCAAAAAAAGTGTAAAGAAATAATTTAGAACATCGATTTCGGCAGACGTTCAGAGAGAGAGAGAGAGAGAGAGAGAGAGAGAGAGAGAGAGAGAGAGAGAGAGAGAGAAGTAAGAGGACCTGTATTTATACACGTCTAACGCGCGACTGTCAACGAATCAGAGCAGGCTTCATTGAGATTCAATGGGGGCCTGATGCTCCATTCACCAGCGTCCCGTTCTCTGCTAAGGTGCAAGCCATCAAAAGGCCGCTTGGCCGTGTCCGAATTCGCTGGTACTGACACACGCTCTTTCACCGGGAAAAACTTAGCAACGGACTTTTGCGTCATTAGTTTTCCGCTTTCAGCCTTTAAGAGTTAACTTTTCAGTAACCCCGGCATTGATAACTATAATTTCAAATGGAATGTTGAAAATGCTGTTGAATTACAGCAAAGGAATCTAAATGAAATGAATAGTACTTACTAAACTAGGAAAATTTATTACGAGTTGAAGAATGGATATGTTGCCGACAGTACTTCACTGTATGTAATATAAGAAAAAACTGTTGGATAAAAGTTGGGAAAGGGAAATGCAATACTGTGTTTCATAAGCATCTAAACTCAGTCCTGATTTCCAAATGTAAAAGCTGCCATGATGGCCTTAGCTTCATTTTCAACACGGAGCTTTCACTGCACTACAATATTTCTTGCAGTTAACGACAAAGACAAGCAAAAGTGTCGAAAGACAGCAACAAAATTTTACTAAGGAGACGAGGATGACCTAAAGTAAAGCATTTGTTTTTTCAAAGATTGCCGAGTTAATACATAAGTCTTTTGAAGTGCTCCATCAATATATAATCCCTATCTTCGCCGTAAACATATTTCGGCTGGATCTATTCAGAGACAGCAGAGCTAATTTTGCATCACTGACTAGGCTAAAAATCAACAAACCTATTAAATCTACCCAAATGGACGCATGCGCGCGTATGGGTAATTAAAATGAAAAGGATGGGTGATTGAACGAACCATAATCCTTGAAGGGGAGAATGGAATACCTAGGCCAATGAGAAATTAATGGTCCATAAAACCTTCCTAGAATATCCCATCTTCCTTTCATCTTGCGTAAGTCGTTAAGACGTTTCTAATCCGTAAACTCTGCTAATGATTTTAGTAATACTTCATCAGGGATCAGTGAGCCTTCAGATTAACGATATCTCGCTTCTCTACCAGTCCTGATGATTATACTTCCTGTACGTGTTTTAAAACGTCCAAAACCTATCTCAAATTTGTTCTTATTGCTTACACAATTACCACGGATTACCACCAGTTGAACTGGTAATCGTCATTCGTAATTTTCCATCGTTACGCTTGAATAAAATATCTAAGTTTTTGATTAAATGCATTCATATTGTTTCTCAAAAGCCTTTGTTAATCATTTGACGGATTTATTCCTGAGTGAAGGTTCCGCACATACACACTAATCTCGTTTGTGGCTTAATATTATAACATGATTTCTCCTTCAACACAAAGTTTTCGTCAGCATCAAGATTTTCCAATAACAAAATTGTCTATCAAGATAAACCTCTTACGTAAGCAATTTTCGTCCCATTTTACTCGGACCAAATATATTTACTAGCATTAAGTTTCAATAATAGATTAATGTCAAAACATCCTTTAAGGTTTCCCATGTTCCTTGTACGAAAGCTTCCTTTAAATATCTGAGTACTTACATTTCTTAGTCGTCAGGTATGCTGACCAAAGAAAGATACAATAATGCTAGGAGGTAATATGAAAGCAGAATGCGAGAACCATGCAAGAGCAACAGCATGCAAAAGCGGCAGGCGAGTACCTCCCAACTCCGCAGAAAACATCACGACCACCATCATCATCATCTCGATCATATGGCAAACACGATTTCTGCAACTATCAGAAGGCAATCATCACCTCGCGTGTGATAAGTGGTAATGGACACGTCCTGCGCTCCAGAACCTTCGGAGAAAACGTGGAAAAAATACCAGAGAGTAGAAGGCAAAGAAAAAAAATCTAAGAAAATAGGAAACATGATCATGCCGAAGAAATGTAAAGGGAATGAATAAGTGAGGGAAATTAACGAAAGGTTGAAGGAAACGGAGCAGAATGTAACGATGAAAATTGTGAGCATGACGAAAGAAAGCAAAACCAGAATAACGAAATACAAAAATGCTTAATTTAATGTAAAGACAGCAAAACGATCAAAGGATGAAATTATGTAAGTAAAGTTAACGTAAGAAGAAACTATACAGAAACAATGCTAAACTAAAACAGAAAGTTAGCAATATAGAGGAAATAAGGCAAAAGGAGATGGAAAAGAAATTAGAGCATGTAGAAGCGTATGTAAAAGACGCATACAAACAGATGAAAGGAGAAGACCTCACTAGCCAAATTGATCAAAACCCTCCAAAAAGCATTCGTTCTGACTTTCCATCTACTACGGATGCTGTCAATTACTATGCATGTATTCGAATTCATCCCTCTATAACACAATGGGCACATGTCCTCACAATGACCCCGTATTTGACTACCTTTTAATTTCAAAATCATGCCAACACTACATTCACAAATTATCGTGGACACTTGGGGGCAGACCTCTACATTACACCTGGCCTAACCAGGATCTCAACTAGTAATGGCAAAACAAGTTTTTTATGGTTCTCCTGGCGCAGCTGGTGCCCTGCATGGTCTATGCAACTGTCCGGACATCGTATGAAACTCCTGAAGCATACTAGTATTTACTTAAAGGACACTTAACGCCTAAACAATGAAACAATAACATTTTTACACCCAACAGAAAGGGCTAAGGAGAGGCTCAGCAATAATAGGTGTGGAGAGTTCAACTTAATGAATCTATTTTGGTGTTATTTGATAGGACTTCGGTAAAATGGCATCCAAAAGAATGGGTACAATCTAGAACACATGTGTATGTCAGAAATGAAACCCGGTTGTGATATTTAAAATTATACAAAAATAGGGAACAGGAATGTTACAAAAGCAAAGGGATTAAGATATGAAATTTATGCTGTCAAGCCATGCCATGGGCACTTTCAGCCACTCGGTACTTGAGATGGTTATGAAAGGGAGTTACGGGTGGTTGGACAGTACGATAGAGATCGATCCAGTAAACAAAGGAGATTAAGTACAAGGCTTCAAAGGTGTTCCGGAACTGGGAAAAACCCCTACAGATGCACTATGAAATAACAGTTAGAGAGGTTGGACAGCAAGACTGTAGAAGGAAGCGGGAATGAAGGTAAAGTATGAGGCTAAAAAGTGGGTAAGCCACAGGGTCGAATGAAGACTGCAAACACCCTTTAGTAACGCCTACAGAGCAGCATGTGGGGTGCAATGACGGCACTAGCTACTCCCTATGGGGTGAAAACAAAGAAAGACAGAGATAGGCTAAGTGAAAGAAAATAACAACCTATAAAGCTAATGAAAAACCATAAAGATCATCTCTGACATTTCCTTAAGGGTTAAAGACATCCCAGCCAGCTCTTGCTTGCCAACCGGACCCGAACCCTTAGAATGAAAACTCTACAAGGAACCCAAGTTATAAACCGATTCACGTGCTATCATAAAGACTGCTGGCCTCGGCCATACGACGGTATGACTTGGACAAAACTCAGCTGCCGTCTCGCATATAATTTGAAAACTTTGAGCTCCTAAATCGCTTTAAGTACACCCATAACAACCTTCAAAACCAGTAACTTGGATGTTATTGCAGTTATAGAGGAAAAAAGACCGCGTCGTTTGTAATTTTTTTATGGTAAGTACATTGTCAGCAAATGATCATCAATCATTATTCAAATCATCGACTTCTAAACTCCTTGCCATCAATAAAACCTAACCGATCTGATGCATGTCAATATCTACTTCCTGTTGCCTAATAAAAGGCCGGCATTAATTTAGGCTTACCTATAACTACTCTGCCCTTGTCATAATTCGATGGGCTGATGGTGCCATTCAGAACTGTTGAATATATTGCCGAATTTCTTAAACAACAAATAACAAAAACAAAGGTCTATTTCAGAATGGATGCGCACTGTTCTTTGAAATCTTTAGTGTGAATAAAGTAACGCATGAAATTATAGTTTCCCTGGCGGTACATAAATATTTATATATATACAAACACAATATATATATATATATATATATATATATATATATATATATATATATATATACAGTCAATGTCGCTTAATATCAAATTCACGCTACCTCGGGAATATCCCAGATGGGGAATTATCACCGAAGGGGAATTTATAAGTGATAAATGGACTGGTACTGCCGAGTCTCGAACCCACGACACAGATACTTATCCAGCGACTCCAGTCGACGTTCTACCCACTAAGCTATCAAGATTGTAAATAAATCACGGTGTGAAGAAAAATTTCATAAAAAGAGCTGCGTGTTCCAAACGTACCAAAGAACTATCATGGTGGAGGTGGGTTAATCCCGAAGCTAAGTACAATTTCCCCGCTCTCGACGGGTATATAAAGCACACCAGACTCGGCATTGACTTATATAATAAACCTCTCTTGATAGCTCAGTGGGTAGAACGTCGACTGGAGTCGCTGGATAAGTGTCTGTGTCAAGGGTTCGAGACTCGGCAGTACCAGTCCATTTATTCACTTATAAATTCCCCTTCGGTGATAATTCCCCATCGGGGATACTACCGAGGTAGCGTGAATCTGATATTAAGCGACATTTGTAGCTTCATGATTGTATATAAATCACGGTGTGATAAAAATTTTAGATATATATAGGCCTATATAATATATATATATATATAATATACATTTATATATATATAATATATATATACAGTATATATATATATATATATATATATATATATATATATATATAAATATATATATATATATATATATATATATATATATATATATATATATATATATATATATATATATATATATATATATATATATATATATAAAATATAGTTTACAAAATTATCACACAATCGTCTGTCTTTATGGACTATATGCTCACACACATATAAGCTAAAGCAAGTATAGGAAGAGACTACTCACACTAAAAATACAAAAGAGATACAACATAAAGAAAGGAAGGCCTAAGCATAACAAACAAATGCATGAGGTAACAGACCGAGCTGGTGCTACTAAATTTGGAGGGAACGATGTCACGCCTTCAAAAAATATCTGAATAAAATATAACTCCACAAGAAACGACACAAAATGCCAGCAAGAGGAAATTACTACCTGACCTCCAGCAAGAGAGAGAGAGAGAGAGAGAGAGAGAGAGAGAGAGAGAGAGAGAGAGAGAGAGAGAGAGTTGCCCAGAATACGGAACAGGTGACGATGATGAGAGAGAGTGTTCTTTAAACATACCGTGGTAAGAGAAAACAACATAGATGGTGGCCATGAGAGAGGGAGAATGAGCCAAAATTCCTAAGCAATTTGTTATGATTGGTTTTTTCTTGTGAAGTAAGGATTACGTCGTAGAGATCCACCCTTCATAATTAAATGATGGCAACATTTTGATGCTGTACTGATAATTTGATAACGTTGTTTCTTCTCTCTTCTCTACGCCAGGCTACGAACCACAACAGTCGAATTACAAGCAAGTACATACCTTACTGCTTAAATCGACAGTCATACTCGACTGGATTTTTTGGTAAATGCATTCATAACAAAGACTTTGTCTATACCACTCCCCCTTTGCCCAGTTCGGGGATCGAAAGCTGGTCTATTCAGCTGTAAGGCAAATCTTCTACCACTTGCACTAAGAGAGAGAGAGAGAGAGAGAGAGAGAGAGAGAGAGAGAGAGAGAGAGAGAGAGAGAGAGAGATACCAGAATTCGCAAAACGGGAGTGGTGCCTTACAAAACGGGTGCACTGTGCCTCATACAGACTTTGGGACGCTCCAGTGCTGTTTCTGAGACGCGTTAGTGCCGTTTCTAGTGGCTGTGAAGCACAAGAGGAATCTTCACAAAATAGAAAATCTATTTGATTTACAATAAGCCAGAAATTTCGGCCGTAAACGTTTGCCTTCACTTTTCTTCTGCACAGGCATCAAGAATTCAATATCCAAGACACTTACGCCGTTTGATATCAACTCCAGTATTAATTTCGCTTACTTATTTACACTTACATGTGTATCCAATTTTAAAGTCTTGAATTTTTTAGAAACAAGACCGGTGAAAGAAGACCTGTGACATACTGCAGCGTGTTCTCACTTAGAGACGTTCTGTTTCAAAAGCTCGACAAAAGTTTAAGAAACCTGAGATATTAATTGAAATTCTAGTGTGTTTTTCTCAAAAAATGAAACTGTAACAGGTAGGACATAGGTGGTGAACAGTATAAATTTCAAGAATATACAATACAAAAATTAGAGATAGTGAAAGAAATCATGTCCGTGATCACATAACGCAAAATGCTGGGGATTTCTGAAGGGCCACCACCAGCCCTGTGTATGCAAATGCTTTACAAACAGGATATTGTAACACATATTCTCTAGCTGAAATACCAAGGCCGAGCCATAACAGGAAAGAAAGATGCATGGCTTACCCAAGATAAAAGAATGTTTATAGCGCTATCTGACAATGGCCATTAAAAAGCCGTGATTTGTAGATTGTTTTCCGTGAACCAAGGGAGCTATGCATCACACCCAAACGTCAACAAAGATAAACATGTTTCGCTTCATTCCCAAACAATTAACCTTGCCTATTCCGGCAGAACCCCCACTGAAATATCTTTTTCATTAGAGAAAGCTTGAATCCCTTCCGAAATTACTTAACCCGGACACTAGTTATTATTTCAAAAGGATCATAAATGTTCATAACGTCAGGAAATTTACTGTCGGATTAATCAAATAATTGACCACTTTTATTAATTTTTTTTAAAGACAGCTGGGACTGGTAACGTTATGCCATTATTTTGCCCATTCCCGAAGAAAGCTAGAAAAAGGTGAATGAAAACTCTTGGGGCTTGAATGCAAAGGAAGCGATAAATCTGATTTCCACATTATATATATATATATATATATATATATATATATATATATATATATATATATATATATATATATGTATATATATATGGGATGCTGTGACAGAAGAAAATGGAAAAGAGCCCAGGAAGGGGGCCACTGATGAAAAGAACTGTCCCTATTTCAATCCTTATAGGATAAGATAACAAAAAAAATTCATGCAAATGTGAAAGAAAAATTAAAAACGGGGATGGAAAGGCAAACATGGCCAACATAAAATTCCAATAACTGTGAGAAGTATTTTACATATTTAACACACATGCTTTTTAAACGGATTAAGCAATCCGAGTTATGTGCTCACTTGCAGGCCGGAAATGTTTATTACACTCATCAAAAGTATCTTATATTCTTAAAAAAGAAAAAAGGAGGCAAAATTAAGAAGGGTTACAGAACCTCGGACTAACATATTAGCTCCTAATTCCCGTGGGAATTCATATTTACCTTCCCCAAATCAGCTCCGTCAAGTGAAAAGACTTGGCTAGCGAGCGCCACGATCCCGTGGACAAGTTAAAAGACTGCAAGTGTATTAGATGATCAAAGGGGCGAACGTTTGGGGCGAGATGGGGCCCCTAAAGGTGCTGGACTCAGGATATGGCAAAATTATTGCATGAAAAAAAAAAACTTAAAATCAAGAATGTATGAAAGATAAAGGGAATGGTACAGGATACGTCATAAGAATAGACATGCTGGTGGAGAGGCCTTTATGAATTATGAAGCAACTTCGATGTTGTGAAAGGTATATACAAAGGATTATCCACTCTTCAGCAGTTAAATAGAACACTGAGGCTACGGCAAATATTACATTATATATATATATATATATATATATATATATATATATATATATATATATGCATACCGTGGTATCGGACCATCTGTCTCCAAGAAATTACGATTCAGACAAGGAAATGGAAACTTTACTGTTTAACTTTTTCCTCAAAACCAACCAAGCTGTGGTATCTATCAGTGTGAGGATTTCACGCATCAACAGACCAAACAAATGTTAGTCTCTCGGTTTTACCTCATCACGCTTTTGCTTGTAATTTACTGTTAATTCTTCAAAAGTGGATGCAAATACCTTACTTTTTCTAAGATCAATGAGTATACTTATTTATCTTTGACAAAACAGATGGCTAAATTAGTCCTCTTTAACGAAGTACAAGGAATTTCCTTTTCCCGCAGGGGTAAGATGGAAAAATTTCTTAGAAAAAATGCAAATTTTAATATCTAACATAAAAGCAGAAAAAAATGGGCTACGGAAAGAGACAATAAACTTGGGGTGCTTGTTAAGTATTTAAGACACTGCCCAGACCGGGCATGGCATCCAGTGGGTGTAACTTCTGGTACCAGAAGTTGCACACATTATGGGAGGTGCTGCATACATTGAAAGATTTAAAACTAGTCTCGAGGGCGTCAATCAATTCTACATGGCCAGAATGTCTCCAGACAACGAGCAGATTGTGCATCCAGAAAGAATTGAGATAAGGATTACATATGAGAGGATTTCTACATACGGAAATATGCTGGGACTTGGACAAAAGAATTCAAGTGAATATAGGATGCCTTATAGACAAGTGTTTGTCAAAACTGATGCACACGAAAATAAGTCTCGCACAAGTGATATGTAGTACTTCAATCCTGATCACTGGTGAATGTAGTGATCAAGACTGGCACTGTCAAGCGAAAAAAAAATTTTTTTTTGCTAATTGTGTTTTTATGGGCCTTCTAAACCAGTCAATATACCTATCTCTCTCTATCTATCTATCTATATACATATATATACATATATACACACAAATATATATACATATATATATGTATATATTATATAAATATACAACATATAAATATACAAAGTAGATACATATATAATTTATGTACATACATAAAGGTTTTTCCCTTGACTGATATGGCTCAAAAGGAAAAATAACAATGGTCGTTGCCATATTCATACTTTAACAAGTGAAAAATTGGGTGAACTGCATGTGCAAAATGTCTCAACAGCATTAACCATTTCATGCATCCACACCATGGGATCATAAGCAGTATGTCGAACACTCTGTGGTGTTCACATCTACCTTACAATCGCTCATGCTACCTGGATACTAAGGCCCTTCCATTCCAAAACCATTTTCAGACAATCTAACCATCTATTCCATGTATAGGTAATGTATGAAGACTCTGAGAAGGCGCGAAAGCTCTCGAATAACAAATTACATACATTGACGAATAGTACTAATGAGGAAATCCAGGTACAAAAAGTTCTACAGAAGTAATAACCGAAGTACACCTCAAGGTCAAGCAGGATCTTTCAGCCACATGGAATGTCTTTACTCGCCAGGGATGTATTATGCGTCACGATGAAGGAGTATATGGTAGACAAATGTAGAGGCCTTGTGAAAGGATATACACTCTACTTGACATATGCACCTCAACTTCTGAGCAAATGCAAATCATCCCTTTTCGCGCATGTGGAATGCTTTTACAAATAATGGAAGCTGGGGTAATCTCTATGTGGAAGTTATAATAAAAACGTGAAGAAAGAATAAATAAACAGATATAAGCATATAAACATGCATACTTTTCTAAACGTGTATAATATATAATATTTGCATGCAAACTAACAAAGGCAAAAATGATAGTCTATTCAAATAATTTACTGGAAAGTAACATTATACTAGAATCAAGTTTTATTTAAGAAAGCTTTCGTATGAATATGAATATCGGTCAGGTTGACGCATAAACACAGTCCAGTAATTTCTGAAGAAATATATAAAACGTATAGATTTTACGTAACGTAGTTGGCAGTGGACAAGGGAAGAGGTGTGAGCACTGGACCGTGGGTGTGAGGCAACCAGCACAAACAACATTGTAAACAAAGTACTTCACCTCAGCCACTAACAAGTCTACGGTACACCCACCCCTTCTTCCCATCTCAGGCGTGAATACTTGGTTTCCAACTGTCTATATCTGTATGTTTGTTTGTAATTGTAACTTTCTACCACTATGTATCAGTGCTCTTAAAAGGTCTTATATAATGACGAAACCGGTCAGGATTTACACCCAGTGATTCATTCTCTCTCTCTCTCTCCCTCTACTTCCATTCACCCCATCTCAGTTTACAGTGATCATTTCAATGAATAAACTCTCTGGTCTCATCACCAGAAGTTCCGATCTCCTCTCTCACACACACACACCTCTATTTGGCTTATTGAACTTAATCATAAGAATATTGACGTTGATTTCGAGAATGGTTGGGTCGTCCAACTCAACGAAATTTAGCCACCTGAACGCTCTGAGAGTCACATTCTGTATACTTTTCAAATATAAATTTACCTTGGAAGTCGAGTGAAGCCTGAGCAAATTTCTATTTCTCTCCTATCGGTTGAGTTCGTCTAATTTTGTCACTGTTTGATTGGACAACAATTGCGAAGACAACTATTCCCCATTCTCTCTAACCTGGCTTCTCTTACAGATCACGGGGAAAGGACCACTTACTAATCTTTTGGCACTGGATAAGGCCATGAGCTGAGTAAATAATTTGCATAAAATCTTCTCAATAAAATCTTTCTCTAAGGCTTATTTCAAAGCTTTTCCACACTCTATGGAAACAACAGTTGGCTAAGTGACTATCCAAACTAACTTGAGGCAATCTAATAGTTTGTGTTATGTTTGTTACATATTTCAGCTCTTCTTGCTACATAATCCGAAATATCAAGTGTAAGTCATACATATAATATAATTTTTCATATCCTCATATACATCAACTTTACTCTGGCATTTCATTATCCCTTCCGTCATCCCGCATTACTAAATCTCCCTGTTTTTGTGCAATCTTCTAGTCGTAAACATTGTCTACAGTGCGCCTTTGGCGGCGAACTGAAGGCAGTAATATGGATTCTTTGTAAAGGTTCCTCTGCTCTAGATCCGTTGCTTTCAGTCTTAATTTTTATCAGCTGACCATGGTCTCTTCCCAGCTAGCCGTCCCACCATTTTAACCTTCTGTTATCGAAGTGAACCCTCATTTACAAAAATATCTTAGAGCCCAGCCGTATGAGTCACAAAATATTCTATAAATATTACTATTAATACAATAAGAATAATTTTCTCCTTCAGTGTAGCGTGTACCAAAACACTCTGGCGACCACGAACTTCCAAAACAAATAGTAATCAACGAATGATGAATAACCACCTTCACAAATATGTGAGTGAAAAGACCCTTGAAAGGTATTCAATGACGCAGACAATTTGGGAGTGTTCATAGATACTAAATTCACAAGAAATGCTTATTAATTTTACACAGGGTAAAACGAACATCAATATCCCCCTTTCCATGACGATTAATAACAAAAGCTCCTGCAGTAAATAAATAGCAACGCCGACTCATTCAACACCCATAAACAAAGGATTATTTTCATCAGGCTTAATACTTTTACAGTGCACAGACTGAGACGAAACAGAATATGTAAAGAGAAATTTTCCTAAAGTAAAATATCCTTAAAAGAAAAGACTGGTATATCCATCTCTCTCAAATAAAAAGAAAAAAAACTTATAACATCGATATAGCCTGCTATAAAGTCATGCTCCCAACCAAAATCATGAGAAATTATTTATATGTTAAGTAACCTTGATCGCCTATTTGCCTTTCATTTCATTAAATACCTTTTCACACATCATTTGTTTAAAAAAAAGAAAAGTAAAAAAAATTGTGATGATTCCACCCTTGTATATAAGCAGTAATTGACAGGAAATGACTGGACAGCAAACGTCCGTAGCACATACATGAGCCACCTTTTAATATATGAAAGCAGCGAAGGGATGTTGATTAATTCCATACCCACGGCCAGTGGCAATAAACCAAGCGTTAAGCTGAACCAAATGAACAATGGACATGTCATCAGAGAAAATGATTTATATGAGCCTGTGACGGTTCCCACCGAAAGGCTCATTCTCTAATGACTCAATATGCCTCGCCTCCTCCCCCACAAGCCCAAATAACCTGTTGTCGTGGATAAACCTTTAATTAATGGCCAGCTTTCTCTATCGGAGAATAGTACCCGAATTATTTCCTTAATATTTTCTCCCTTCTCTCTGGAGATATCACGGTTTCGGAAAAGCTTTAGAATTCGTAGTTACTATTGCATCTTTAACTCTACTTTTACAGTTCTTATTAAAATCTTAATAATAATAATAATAATAATAATAATAATAATAATAATAATAATAATAATAATAATAATAATTAGTCTTTTTATCATGCAACAATAATTGTAATATTAGCAATCTAATACAATTTCGGAAGGGCGAGAATACATCTCGGTTGCTATTCATAACGAAAATACTTTACACAGTACAATCTTTCCTTCAAAGTAACTTGGATTTTTTACTTTTTTAAATACATCAGTATTCCACGTCAAGTTACTTATAAAAGGAAATTCGAAGCAGCGACTCTAGGATGTTACAAAAAGAAAATGAATAGTAGATAATAAATAACTTTGATAACAAGAAAATAAATATCTTTATTTTCCAACTAATGACTAATCAACAAAAAAGAGAGAGAGAGAGAGAGAGAGAGAGAGAGAGAGAGAGAGAGAGAGAGAGAGAGAGTAGCTAGCCAGTCAACACCATAATTTCTTGTTTTATTTTTCAAAATTACTTAGTTTGGGATACTTCTTGCCAATTAATAAGGGTAAGCAGCTGCAAACCATTTCGCAATGTGATGAAGCGTCAAAATTAAACTGCTACTGCTGATAGCATTAATTACAATGTAACCTTAAACCAGTTTATCATCAAGCCAATGAGTGAGGTTCTCTACATATACAGTCCATGAGCATTAAGTGTACAACACACACACACACACAAACATACACACACATATATATATATATATATATATATATATATATATATATATATATATATATATATATATATATATATATATATATATATATATATAGAAGTATGAATGCGGCAATGACCAGTACGTTTTATCCTAAACCCATCCAGTTATGGGAAGCAGCTTAGCGTTGACAAAAATTAAATTCATGCATATATATACATATATATATATATATATATATATATATATATATATGTACTACAGTATATATATATACATATATGTATGTACGTATATGTATAATTATATATAAATATACATTTTAAAGCTTTCAAAATCGAGTAATTTGCCAGAAAATGGAAGGCTTGCAAAATGCTACTCATGCAATATTATTAGATGTTCATAAGCACAACAGAATTCATCATGAAAATAATAGTTTCGTGTAGATTAGGGATTAAATTTGTGCTGCAGCATATTAGAATGCAAGCATGGCATGTAATTCTTAATAAGTGTAAGTTAAAAAAAAAAAAAAAAAAAAAAAAACTCATTATGTTTTCATGTTTCATTTCCTGTGGAGAGATGGCATGCGCTCACCCTGTTACCAGAAATTGGTCTATTTTCATTTGCCTTCATAAATGTTTGAAATATACACGTTTGCTCTTTGCGTAAACGTTTTCCACTACAATGGCTTCTGGTATTTCATCTTAGACATGAAATATGTTCAATAATAATAATAATAATAATACTTAATTTCAGCTAAATTTAAAACATTTCTGCACTGCCAGAGATTTATCTCTTATGGACAGAGTGGTTCCTGATGGTGGGTTTCCGTTTCCTAATATTGGCAGTTATGACATAGACCACTGACGGAAGGTCTCTTGTTTATCATTTCTTCATAAGTTGGCTTTTCCTGCCGAGAGCAACCAGATTCGCTGAACAGTAGCGTCAATATACAGTAAATGTGCCTCGCAAAGATGCAATGCATTGCTACCCTAATACAATTCAACTTTTATTTTAATATTCTACTTACATTTTTATTTATTTATTTATTTATTTATTTATTTATTTATTTATTTATTTATTTATTTATTTATTTGTTAGTTCATCTGTTTTTTCACAACTGATCCCTTTCCGTACCTCCCATTACCTTCTGTTACTTCTTTCGAGTGAACACCATATTCTTTGGAAGCTTGAATATCAAGCCAATGGCACCTGTGGGCTTGTTCCATATGAATAGGGTTCGTCTGCTGAATAATAATAATAACAATGCACAACAGCCAGTAGGTAGTTAGAGAACTAAAAATGCGCACTCACCTTATACAAGCACAAACATAAGCTAACACAACCTCGTCAGCACGCACACGCAAACACACACACTGCAGATTCATACCCAAAAAACAAATTACAATCAAATAACAACAAAAACGGACACACACAATAAAAAAGTCATGTCAACTAATAAAACAAACGTGCAGCTTACTTCAAGGAAAAGGTATATAGTACATAGCAATGAAAAAATTAAAGAGTAAAAAAAGGAAAAAGTAAACAGTAAATAGCAATAAAAAAATAAACAAAACAGACAAAAAAAGGTGGAATCGAAATAAAAATATTATCTGAATAACTGAAGTACATACAAAAGCTATGTATGTATTTAGAAAATGAACTTTGAGTACGAGAAAGAAAAAAATATGTAAAACTAAAAAAACGTAAGAGTACAGTAAGCTTACTATTCCGAGAAATGAACTGCATCAAAACCGACAATGACAGGAAATTAAAAATACGACAAAAATTCCAAACTTTCAATGGTAAACAGAGCTATGCTACAGCAAAAATAATGAGTTCACCAGTCCTGTCTCATAGAGGATTTTTGAGTCACATCACTAGCATTCAAGATAACAATTAAAGTGTTTACGCTATTTTCAATTCTTTTCATTAAGCTCTACTGGGAAATGGCGTAGTAGTTCTGGACAACAGTTACTACTGTATATCGAGAATGTATAATCTCTGCATTAAATGCTCCATGTCTTTCTCAACTGGCTATACTTAAAACTCTAGAATCTGAAGGCCAAGTAACTGAAACTTTAAGAACACACATGAAAGCATAACAAGAAAATAATACAAATACTTTTATGCCACCAACTTTTCCACCGGTTTTTGGTAAGCATCTAAAAATTCATAATCCGCGTGACCCCGTATGCCCAAAAATGATTGGGTTTTAACACATTAACTACGAATTAGCAATATTCATTATAGCTATTCTCTAATATCTGGTTGTATGAAACTCTCAGCCACGCCCCATGAAACTCTCAGCCGCGGCCCAAGAAACATTCAGCCACGGCCCGGTGTTGTTGGTACCTACAACGGTGCCAGACACATGATCATGGCTAACTTGGTGTTGTTGGTACCTACAACGGTGCCAGACACATGATCATGGCTAACTTTAACCTTAAATAAAATAGAAACTACCGAAGGCTAGAGGGCTGCAATTTGGTATGTTTGATGATTGGAGGGTGGATGACCAACATACCATTTTGCACCCCTCTAGCCTCAGTAATTTTTAAAATCTGGGAGCGGGCAGAAAAAGTGCGGACGGGCAGACAAAGCCATCTCAATAGTTTTCGTTGACAGAAAACTAGAAAGACTTCTTTGACCTAATAAGTAAAGGATATGCAGCTTCCTTCTACATCAGAATTAACAATACTATTGGTAATACCAGTGGGAGTTGTGGCACTAGTAGTAACTGAATAAATCGCTTTCAGACAGTGGCAAAAGTGGGTTTCGACTTGATTTATCCACCTTTATTATAAGTAGCCTACCAAATCACACAGCTTTGCAGGCAAATCGACCATGGGCTACTATGCAAAGTATTAATATTTCAACTTTCACTACCATTCGACTCTAGCATTTACTTATTTGTTGAACATTTGGTTTTCGTAAAATGACCAAGAAAAACATATTTGTGATGGCCTCGAAATCATAAATCCCTCTTGAAGTTTTAACCCTTTAGAGGTGACAGTTACTTACTGTAAAACAAACATTTAAAAGCTTGCGCACAGGTCGCTGCAATAACATACTGCACAGCAGATGGCTGGTTACAGGCTTTCTGTTTGTCATTAATTTCCTCAAAGCTACTCAGTACAAGTAAATAGAGAGAGAGAGAGAGAGAGAGAGAGAGAGAGAGAGAGAGAGAGAGAGAGAGAGAGAGAGAGAGAGAGAATATGACATTATGTGCAACATCTATCTTCATTTTTCTGAAAATGTATTATTACTTCCTTTGTATCAAACCACTGTTTAAAAAAAAAAACCACAAGTATAAAAATAAATCTTTATGTCATAAGGTGAACAAATTAACAAAATCCCGCACTTGTGTCACCTGCAAACTAATCTTCAGTGTTTTTAACTAATCTTCAGTACATTAACGCTCATCGTAATATATATATATATATATATATATATATATATATATATATATATATATATATATATATATATATATATATATATATATATATATATATAATATATTATATATATACATATAAATATTATATATATATATATATATATATATATATATATATATATATATATATATATATATATATATATATATATATATATATATATATTACGATGAGCGTTAATGTACTGAAGATTAGTTAAAAACACCGAAGATTAGTTTGCTGTTGACACAAGTGCGGGATTTTATTAATTTGTTCACCTTATGACATAAAGATTTATTTTTATACTTCTGGTTTTTTTCAAAAACAATGGTTTATACAAAGGAAGTAAAAATACATTTTCAGAAAAATGAAGATACATGTTGCACATGTCATCTCTCTCTCTCTCTCTCTCTCTCTCTCTCTCTCTCTCTCTCTCTCTCTCTACTTACTTGTACTGAATAGCTTGAAGAAATTTTTATATACATATATATATATATATATGTATATATATATATATATATATATATATATATATATATATATATATAAATATATATATATATATATATATATATATATATATATATATATATAATTTATATGTGTATGTATGTATGTACGTATAATATATATATATGCGTATGTGTGCGTGTATGTATGGATATATATATTTATATATACATATGTGTGTACAGTATATGTATAATATTATGTATGTATATATATTATATGTATGCATGTGTGTACATATATATATATATATATATATATATATATATATATATATATATATATATATATATATATATATATATATATAAAGCATAATGCTCCCTAATCATGACCGTGAAAGAATAAGAGGAAAAACATCAAAAACATTTAAAATTGCTGAATCTGTTCTGAAAACACAGTTAATGCCGACTTACTTAGAAACAATTCCATATCCCGGAAGAACTGAAGCACTCTTGTCATCTTTCCTATTAAAAATAGCAATGATAACAAACCACTGTTATGAGAATCTGCCCAAAGTGCACTAAATGTTCACAGCAAATACCGTATTTGAAAACAATACAAATCGACAGTAAAATGTTAGCTTTCGGCCGCATGCACTTTGGTTCTCTTCAGCCAAATGGTTAAGAATTAGAAAATTCCTTAAAGAAATATTAATAATTTCCTCATATTCTTACCTAGTTGGCTGTAAAAGCCCTTGGTGCCATAAGGCTGGGGGTTACCATTTTACTGTCGACTTCATCCATTTCAAAATGCTTAAATAGATAATTATGGGCATTCGCTGGAAATGGCCGGTCACAGAATTCTAATGTATGATATAAGCTTATACAAGAAATCCATTTAATAACTATTCTGGAAGATGGACGGTTTTTTTTTTTTTAAGTTTGGAAGGATGCACTGCAATGACACTGGATGAGTAATTCTCGCCCCGCCCCCTAGTCCCCAATCGTACATTTTTAATGTTTCCCACTTCGAAGCACTGACCTCCCAGCTTTCATAGTTATTCATGAACAGATTAATGAGAATAAGAATGTAATTCAAAGCCTAGCGTATGATTAAAGCAAAGAAGCAGTACCATTAAAAATAAAACCAACAATAACAGCAACACAGTAACAGTTTTAGCGTTCCTTATCAAAAGGCAGCAATATGGGAATTAAAAGAAAACTTCCATAACCCGGCGCTTCTGTCTCTGTGGGAGACCAATAACCAGTTAATGAACTAACAAGAGGTTTGATCCCTCAGAGCCATTCTTCAAGCAATCAAGAGTATATTCAGAGGGAGAGAAATCACAAGCAAATTAATTTAGCCAGTAATGATTTCACATCAATAGGATGGTTACGACAATTTTTGTTGTCTAAACGGAAGGGGGAAATATTCAGAAATTGATAAAATATAAACGCCATTTCCTTTTTGTCATGACACAAGTTTTATCATCGATTTTTATGACCTGCAAATTGGATAACAAAAGGACACAATGGATGAGCTTCTGTCAAAGTTGTGTGTGTGCGTGTACAAAAAATGTGTAAAAATATGAACACAAAATCCCACAATATTAGTTTTATCGGAACATGATACTGTACAAATATACAAACATACGGAAAATTTGGTCTAAAATAAAGAAGGGGAAATGGCAGAAACAGCTTTAGTGAAGGACTTAGAGTTTGGAGCTTGTATACTTTGACCATTTTCCACTTCACTTGAATATCTTTCTTGAATACGAGTAGAAAGACGATTCCATATATACCATGACAGAAGATAGATCAAAAGTTATCATGATCTTGAATAAGGATGACTTATATACAGAGGATAGAAACATTATTAGCAGTCTTAAAACACCAACGGAGATTGAAAATCAGATCCATGTGAAAAAGAAGTCGTCATGTCATGAATACATTCGAGAAATCTTCGGCAAAACTAGGGACACAGTAAGTGACCTCCAGAGCTGGTATTGCAGACTTCCTTATTTTGATGGTGTGGAAAAGACGCACACATGTCTGCCAATATAAGACCTATAATTAGCATTCCTGGGATCCCGAACCATGCTCCATATATATACTAAATAAATCATTAAAGATTTTCGCTAAGCTTTTGCAAGCATTAAGTTGGGTCTATATCATGTTCACATGTCAAGAACTGAGTTGATTTTGTAGAAAGTATGGTCAGCTTTGAAGTAACTTGTTTGTATATCTGTGCACCAGTTAACGATATATCAAGCTTTAAAGCATCGATATGCAGATGTCATACTCTGATTAACGAAACTAGTGTTATTTTAAGCTTCATTAAATTATACGCATTTGTAGCTGATATTTGCTTTAATTTTAATAATTACCTGGGATTTTACGAAAGCCAAATTCCCTAAGATCCAAATGAAGAAATTCTGACGGCTGGGGCAGGATTGGAACTCGCATCTGGTATAGAATGAGGTTACCGTTAACCATTTGACCTAGAACAGGCGCCAAAATTTCTTCATTTGAATCTTAAGGGTTGTAGTGCCAAGCGTACCCAAAAAACGTGAAGAAATTGAGAACTTAATAACCCACCCACACACACACACACATCTATATATATACATGTATGTGTGTGTATATAATTTGTGGATGTGTACATGTACTGAAATAATGAAATCTTGCAGGTACTTCATGCATGATTATCAGCAGTACACAACCACTACGAAATTCATCATGACATTAATTCAGTTCGTTTAAGTTGAAAACTAACTAACTTCGCTCTGCAGAAAACTCGAGCATAATTCGTAATTCCTTTACAAGTGGAAGTTAAAACATAAATCGTGTATTTCAGAAGAGGAATTCGCTTCCACTTACATTGCTACAATTCGCTGGGTGATTTTAATTAATTTATGTGCGTATACATTTTCCATTTGTGTTCTCTGCTTAATGACAGTTTTCTAATAAACAGTTTTCATTCACTCTATAAATACAAACCGTTCAGCAAGGTGTAACCCGCAAAAATCTTTCATGTAAAACTATGTCGAAAAATAGACAAGGAACTTTCCAACACCTAATCAAGCCCCCTTTAAAACATTTGAAGCTGATTAACAGTAAGACTGAGAAGGCTCTAGAAATAAAAACAACATCAATAACAATTTACAGCTCAAAGCGTACCAGCAACACTATCAACAATAAAAGCAGTAATTATAAAGACAAAACAGAAACATTTCAATCATTACAGAAAGATTTCCATAATCCTACCCAATGTGTCTACACTGGAGATCCAATAACAAAGGTAATCAATTAAGAAGTGGTTTCACTCCAGAGAGCCACTCTTCAAGCAATTAAGATAGTACAGCGCGGGGAGGAGAAATGAGGGAAACGTAATTCAAGTAGGTAATTATTCCCTATGCAAAGGATATAATTGTATGATAATGATCTGCTATCTAAACGAAAATAGAAAATGGAGAGAAACTGATGAAATCAAAATACTATTCTGCTGGTCATACAATTTACTGACAGATACGAATAACACTTCCTCATATGACGAACAAGACAAAATATCTGAGCTCCAGGCCATTTTTGAACGAACTTAAACCTACACTACATGAACACGAATGCATCTTAATCTGAAAATTGTGCCCTTACTGCACATTAGAAGACAGTATAAACAATCAATTATACATATTTAAATAAAACTTTGGACCCCTACCCTAGGTTCATCCTGGGCAAACTTTTATCTACATTATATAAGGATGATTCGCACCAATTTAACAAATTGTAGCTTGCCCTTCTTAGATGTTTAAAGATTTCTCCTACATACCCTTAGCGAAAACATTCAGTAGCTATTCTAGTTCCTTATTGGTCCTGGGGTACATGGTTTGAACAAACTTGAACCTACACATCACAGGGAAGCTTTCATGCTTGCCTGTTACTTTTAACAGAGAATTTCTAGAGATTTATAAAGGACACTACTCTGTTTTCACAATTTTCTTCACTTACCCTAGCTGGAATGGTCGTGACACACAATTTGAACAAACATGATTTCCATCATATCAAGGCTGCTTTGTACCATATTTGGTTGAAATCGGCCATGTGATCCACGAGAAATCACCAAAAACTTTAAAAATCAATGCCCGACAAATTTTGAGGAGGAAAAGCTCACCTGACCTTTCAGCTTAGGTTAGCTAAAACTTAAATCACCAAAAACTTTAAAAATCAATGCCCGACAAATTTTGAGGCGGAAAAGCTCACCTGACGTTTCAGCTTAGGTTAGCTAAAACTTACAACCCAAGGTGGAAATTCCAGAAGAACTCCCATTATGGTCACCCATACTGAGAAAATCAAACTAAGTAATACTGTATAATTACAAGCAGCAAAGACTACTAAACCAGTAACTGTTACTGGAAGACTATTTACTCTAGACGTAATCTACAATAAATAAATTATATATAATTAATTAATGCACAAAGAGGAATCTACAGACAGGAATGGAACCATTTATTTACCTTAGCCAAAGGCGATGAGAGCACCAGACGCAGAATTCGAAAGTCTTGAAGCTTTGCCGACGGAACCGTTACGCACACTTTTTCGCACTATAATAAATTCACTAGACAAACGCGCACCTAAAAACAAGAAAAAATATATCATTCCATACTATTTCAATGAAAAATAACAGACACGTGTGCACCAGCATGAGAGAGAAAAACAAAAGATTATGTATGTTTAGCTTTAAATAATAATTTAGTTTTTATGCAGTGAATTCTTAAATTCCATATACTACAGCACCATAAAACGTCAAATTTCAATACACCACTTAAACATTCAAAGGCCAAATTTACTTGATGCTGGACTCTGGCAAACAGTCCTCTAATTTCATTTTAAGAGCTAGAGAACTTCTGCACTTCAAAAACATAAGCAAATAAAACTTACTTTTTCAGTTCTTCGAACGACATTTGCAAATGGACTTTTGGGACAATGTGATCCCATCAAAATCTAATTTGAAACTAGGGTCATTACACTCAAGACAATCAAAATTTTACGACTGCACATTTTATAAGAACAAAATACAAACGACAGAGAAAAATTATATAAGAAAAATCAGATTATTTAGTCATTCATATAACAAAATAATAACTGTCCACTACTATGAAGATCCTTTATTATTAAGTAAGCCCTATGAGCCAAGAAATTTAAACAAGTCCTGACAGCATAAGCTAACTGCACAGGGGCCAAGGCAAACCCCAACTTTATCATTATTATCCAAATAGTTTAACCAGACCACTGAGATCACTAGCAACTCTCATAGGGCTGGTCCAAAGGATTTGAATGAAATACTGTACCAGGTCTAGGCCAGAGGCCAAGCACTGGGACCAAATAGGTCATTCGGTGTGGTGATGAATGAATGAAAATGAAACCAAAAACTGCACAAAGGCACGTGCTTTTACAGTGGAGCACACGCAAACAATAAATGCATTTACTCGTGTTTCCATACATACATAAAATTAAAAAAATAAAAATAAAAAATAAAACTCAGAATAAGCAATTTAAAATTTTGTTTAATTCATGAGTAAACGTGCAAAACAACGTTAAAATGAAATTTACACTGAAAGACACCATTTTATCGCTGTTTAAAGATGAAACCACATAAGCTTACCCAGCGGGATTCTTCTCTTGAGACTCAAACAGAACACGTATTGATGGGTTCCCTTAAGGGCATGGAAGTTTAACCTATGTGACACACCCCGCCCCCGCCCCCCGCCTGTTGTGTACGCTGTGACTTTAAATTCTGGTTCAGACCGGGTTTCCCTTTATTGCTAACTAGAGCCCTGGAAAAAAAAAAAACTTTACGTAATATTTTATTTCATTGTTCAGAGGAATGTCAGTGTTTAAATTCAATTCAATTTAAACTGTCAGGAAAATCTTGGTTATGAATGTCTTCCAATTGACGTCTAATACAGTTGTAGAAACGATTTTATAAATTTATTACAAATAAAAATCGACTCAAGCAAGAACGATATACCCGAGAATAATCCACATAAATTAAACTACAATGGATACAAAAATCAAAATTTACTGAAAAATATGGTCCAACTCTGAGAATGGGGAGAACCTTGATTTATTTCTCTTTTACAGCCATCAAGCAAACACAATCACCTTACAACCTTCGAATCTTGAGGTTAACACAAAGCTGGCACAGAAATGTACTTAAATCACTGTTTTGCAAAATGTTGAAACTTGTCAGATATAAAAAACAATGTTCACAATCATGCCCATATAAAAATCTCCAAGACATTGGTGTAAATAAAACCAAGTTACAAGGAACATACTCTGCAAAAAGTGCTTATTCAAACTCTTTTGCTTAGTTCCTGAACCCTACACTTTGCAGTAGTGTAAACTGACTCCACAAAATGCAGTTATGAAAAAATTAATTCTACGTGTCGTGGCTGATGTCAGGCATTTATAAGACTTCAGAGTTCAAATATGCATAAAGAGGCATCTGATATCTCTCTCATGAGATCTTTACAGAATGACTTTCCCACTGGGAATTTTACCCCGTGTTGCAGACTCGGTTAACAACAAAGCTGAAACACACATATTTTCTCCTATCTTCGTACGGAACTGATTTCTGAGACTTACGGGGTACTGACAAAATCTTTTGCAGCTGAAAGATATTAGTAGAGCAGACTAACGTAAGCGAAGAAAAAAGACATGGCCACTAACGAAATGCTTCCAACTAGGACTTCGATGAATATCTCCAGTAATTACTTCAACGAATCATGAGTGAGGTATTCATCAAAAAGCAGTCCTCTGCAAAATTAATCATGACAATGGGAAAATACTGTTCTATTTCAGTAGTTTCTCTGTGAAAGACATGGCATACGAAACTTTTAACAGGAAAGAAGCTGAAACAAACAACTGAAGCGCGTACAAGAGATACCATGATCGAAGCAGCCATAAAACTAAAACTGAGTCTGGAACATGGAGGCAGCATTCAGTCTTGAAGGCAGGGCGAAATTTGTTTGGCGAAATGATTGTTGTTGTAGAGGTCTACAGGAGACATATGAATGAAGATATGTTTCCTTGTTAGGGTCCTCTACCCCCATATGGCCAATGATTAGGGGTTATTATGTTTAGGATGGAGTTGCATGGGACTGGAATTGAAATACAAGGGTTAGGCCAAAGGCCAAGCGCTGGGACCTATGAGGTTAAAGAGTTTTTAAAGGTTTAACAGGAGGAAAACCTGACAGTTGCACTATGAAACAACTGTTAGGAGAGAGTGGAGAGTAAGATGGAAGAAACTGAATATGAAAGGAGTTACAGTAAAAGGAATGCAGGGGGCCAAAGGGCCACTGCAAAATACCTTAAGTAATGCCTACAGTGCACCGCGTTCAAGGCACTGATGGCACTACTCGGAGTTGCATGAGCATATGGTCAAGATTATATAAAAGGAATTCTTGGATAACATTCCTGAGCAAAAACAGACAATATATTCTCGACTAGGATAAAACAGTACAATCAAAAGCAATTTAATACATAAAAAATGTCAGTCAGAAACAAAAATGAAACTTCTCATTGACTGACTGATTATGATCAGCTACTGAACAGTAAATGAAATGAACGAAGCTACATTTAGACTGAATTTACAGAAGAGGCAATATATAATTTGATCTCCATAGGAACTGGATTCCTAATAGGAAAAGTATTTCGGTATGAGTAACCACATGGTATTTTTCTTCAACCAAAAGTAGAAACCAACGTTAAGTGCAATCCACACTTTCCTAAAGAATCTAGTAAGCGACCAAACAACTCAATTCAAACGACAGTGAGGATCGTGTTTAAGTGCAAGCTATGTCCCTATAACTATTCAACAATTACGAACACAAGAGGGCATTCTCAAAACCCAGTCTTGTTACAAAAGTATGAGATTTTTATATATGTCAATCTATTTGCCAAACCTTGACCATCTTTTAATTCATGCAAAATCATTTAATGACCAAAGTACTTCCTAATTATCACTCAAATCTGACTGCTATGTAGTTAGTGACAAACCAGAGTAGATAACAAAAGGTATGGATAGTCAAAGACAGAGCAATGAAACTGGAGACGAAGGGATGCCGTAAACGGACTTTGTTACCATCTACAGCGTGCCTCGCAAGACCATGAGTTATGTAATAGGTGGCCTGGCAAGTTTGGCGGGTTGCAACCAATGCTGAGATGGCCATGGAGATGGAAACCTCATCACAAAAGGACTATGTGAATCGAAAGATTACCCTCTACGAAGAAAAAGAAGAGAGTAAGTACTTGTGTGTGTGTGTGTGTGTGTGTGTGTGTGTGTGTGTGTGTGTGTGTGTGTGTGTGTGTGTGTGTATATATATATATATATATATATATATATATATATATATATATATATATATATATATATATATATATATCAAACTTATTTGTAGGTATGTATGTATATACTACATATGCAAGTGTGTGTGTGTGTGTATGTGTGTGTGGGATATACTAAGATATCAAAAGAAAAGTCGAGATAAAAATCACCACTTTTAAATGTCCGGGAGGAATGACGGAAAAACCATCAGTCAACATAGCATCCTTATGTGAAAGAGAATCATTAACTAGAAAAAAGGACCCAACGTTCTCGTAGGTATTTACCTCACACAAATACATCAGAAAAAGGGCAAAAATCTGTAAGCTCTCAGAAGCTCTCAGATTAAAGCCCGGGGTACAAAATATGAACTAAGATTTCACTAAAAGTCGACAGGTGCCAAAAAAAAAAAAACCTTAGAAAGAGAAAGTGGCATTGAGCAAGTTATGAGACAAAAATGCGGAAAAGAATCATAACAATAAATGCTTATAAAAAAAAACTTGGGGCACTGAACACTGTCAGCACATGGAATTTTACATGATTATTAAACTTGAAAATCATTGTCCACCCACTTTCATTTAATGTAATACTTTACTGTACTTTTCCAATAAATAAATGTGTGGGAGGAGAGAGAGAGAGAGAGAGAGAGAGAGAGAGAGAGAGAGAGAGAGAGAGAGAGAGAGAGAGAGAGAGAAATACTTCACGTAGAGCATGCATGCAAAGAGGCACTTAATCTGCGAGGTAGTGAGGGTGCAGTAACATTTACAAAACAGGTAGCAAATACATCTCCTGGGTTATAAACACGAATCCCTGCCTTGTATTCCTCTAACATCTCCCTCCCCTCAAGCCCATAACCTACTTGCCTCACCCCCTCCCCTTTCCCTTCCAACGGCGCCCCCCACCCCTGCTAAGACTGGCTGCCTCCAAACTCACTCATTAAGCTTCATTACTACTGATGGGAATTCATGGTCCTGCCAATTGGGTTAAAACTGACGTGCCAAACAACAGGGCCCTATGGGGGTCCTCAATAAACGCAGATGATGCGTTAACAGAGAAGCAGACTGCATACACAAAACCAGAATTTGCAATATAATTACGAAGTAAAATAAGAGGATTTCTTGCAAGCCCAGCATCAGCAAATGATGTAGCAGGATTCTTCAGGGTGCTTCTCAATGGAACAGGAAGTCAGCAGTTTTTCATTACCTGAAGCATATATGATACGACATATTCGTCTAAACCTTCCCACGGAGGATACCTGTAAGTCTGGAATATACTTGTCTACTTATATATAAAAAAACATACATGTTTGTATCCGTGTCTGAATTAACAAACAAACATGCACACATATGTATAAATATATATATATATATATATATATATATATATATATATATATATATATATATATATATATATATATATATGTATGTATGTATATATATATATATATGTACATATATCTGTAGAAATTTTCACAGTTTTTTCCAATATCATGCCATCTCCCCTAAAGGAAGGTGGCTCCTGAAAAAATAACAGGACAATGGTCGCTGCAACTTTCACACCAGTTACTGAGTCTTGGATGAAGTCCCTGTGCAGAACACTCCCACAACATTAACCACTTAAAACCCCTACACAGAAGGCTCATCAGCAGCGTATTGAGCCCCATACACAAAATGCTCATACATCCTTGCCTTGAAGAAGCTCTCGCTTCCCAGATAGAGGCCCTTCCTTTCAAATACCTCTCATAATTACATCGTCTTTCCAGCACTTTCTCACTCCTCTTAACACTACTTAACTGCACATGCTCAAGCAAGCTCCCCTAGTAAACTTACTTCAGCAATAATCTGAAGCAAACTCCCACATTAAACTTACTTCAGCAATAATCTAAAGCAAACTCCCACAGTAAACTTACTTCAGCAATAATCTAAAGCAAGTTCCCACAGTAAACTTACTTCAGCAATAATCTAAAGCAGGCTCCCACAGTAAACTTACTTCAGCAATGATCTAAAGCAGGCTCCCACAGTAAACTTAATTCAGCAATAATCTGAAGCAAGCTCCACATTAAACTTACTTCAGCAATAATCTAAAGCAACCTCCCACAGTAAACTTACTTCAGCAATAATCTAAAGCAAGTTCCCACAGTAAGCTTACTTCAGCAATAATCTAAAGCAAGCTACCGCAGTAAACTTACTTCAGCAATAATCTAAAGCAAGCTCCCACAGTAAACTTAATTCAGCAATAATCTGAAGCAAGCTCCCACATTAAACTTACTTCAGCAATAACCTAAAGCAACCTCCCACAGTAAACTTACTTCAGCAATAATCTAAAGCAGGCTCCCACAGTAAACTTACTTCAGCAATAATCTAAAGCAAGTTCCCGCAGTAAACTTACTTCAGCAATAATCTAAAGCAGGTTCCCACAGTAAACTTACTTCAGCAATAATCTAAAGCAAGCTCCCACAGTAAACATACCTCAGCAGTAAACTAAAATAAAATATTCTCTATTATTTTCGTATGGTCAAACGGCCTAAAACACTCTGAGCCATCCTTTCATCTATGATAAAAATGTTACCACTTCTAACATATTTCAATATTTCTAACTTTTACTTCTTATACCATGTGAATGGTTCATTTCTAAGCTAGGTATTTGGTTAAACAATTACTTCAATTACTTCCACCTTAGCAGCACTTTCTAGGTCTCTCTCCCCTTCCTCCTAAAACTTCAAATCACAGACCTATCATCATTCATTCTTGCCACATAACCAAACCACAAAAAAAAATAAAAAAATCACCAACATTAAACTTTTCGCCACCTCTGCATATCTCCAAATATCTTACCCTTCCAATCCTTCTTACGCACAGGGTAAATACAGCCACCTAGAAGAAGCAATTACTTGTATTGTGAATGGTGGAAGAATGCAAGCCGTTAATTGACATAGTAACTTGGAAGTAATTATACCGGGCGAAAGTTAGATAAGAAAAGGTTGTCACAGAATACATGAAGCCAAAAGAGTACCAGAGTGAGAGCAAAAGATTGGGAAGAACTTAGATTACTTACAGAAGCCAAGGTGGGAACCTAAGAGGCTGATGAGCCAATTCTCCTTCGTTGAAGTAAAGTGTGGATGTCGAATGCGAATGAAAGAGAAACGGCTGAAGCTAATGAGACGAACTGTTACCGTAGTGTATATGGCACAAGAGGAGTCGAAAGGGTGGCAAAAAAGTTGGGCTACGTGAAAGGATGTGGTTTGGAGAGGTTTGGTCGTGTTGAAAGACTAAGAAATTGCTTTGTGCAAAATATATAAGACCGATGTTTTAGGAGGGAAACAGAGGAGAGAAAGAAGTAGGAAAAGTTGGACAGATGACATGAAAGATATAATGGAAAGAGTGGTGTAAGATACGAGATGATTAATAAATGTGTGTTAAGACTTGACGCCCTGCTAATGAACTTTTTTGTAGGTGTATGAAGCAGCAAGTGTTGTGGAATTTGTCTGCACAGGAAATTCATTCAGGAGGTAGTGATCATTGTGTAGTTGTACACCTAATGCCACCATGTACCAGGAAGTGGCTTAATATTAAAAAAGTTATGCAGCATGTCCAAAGAATAGGAGCTAAATGAGCAAGGAAACAAATTAAATAGTAAATTTCTCAAAACTATGTCAAAATACATTTTTCTTTTTTATATATTTAAAAAATATATATACACATATTTACATTTAAATTATGTATATATGTGTGTATACATATATGTATATTACAGACAAATTTATAAATATACATTATATACATATATATAATTTGTCTGTAATTAGTTGTAGTTATTGCATTTTAAATCATGAAATGCAGTGACTACAATCAGTTTGTTAAAGTTTTTAATTACATTAAAGCTTAGGTCACCGCTGTATGGTAATTAAAATCAATTTTATACAAATACTATGGTAATTAAAATCGATTTCCTACAAATAAAAGTAAAATTTATGTGTACATATACTAACGTTAAGAAAACGAACGAAATACTACGAATGCCACAAACCAAAGTTTTAGAATGCAAATACAGGCGTCTTTTCAGAGGGATAGCTACTGAAAATACGAATACTATACCAAACCTCTATAAGTCACGCCAAGATGAAAAGACAAAATGAACAAGGGAAATGAAACACAAACGTTCTGAATTTCTTATTTCAAGTAACATTTGCGGGCCGGATCACCACGCTTCATTTATTGTTCACGAAAACATTTACCACTCAACCGCTCATAAGTCCAAATACAAAGTACTACAAGTAAAATGTAGAGTTAAAATCGTTACGAGGTATTTAAACCTGCCTGAGAATTACATAACGAGAGCGTCACCTCTAGACAATAATGACGAGAGAGAGAGAGAGAGAGAGAGAGAGAGAGAGAGAGAGAGAGAGAGAGAGAGAGAGAGAGAGAGAGAGCCACCCCAGCATATAACAGGCTGCAACAATCTGTTCCTAATGCACAGACGACGACAATAAGGTTCGTAAGCCCTAGTGAATAAGCCTCTGCTAACGACCTTCTTGCGAGGAGGGGATCTGAGTGCAATGTGGTTTGTTAAGCCGTTGAGCAAATCTTCCTATTTGCCTTCAGGTCATACGGAAATAGAGGTAACGATGTTTCCTCGTAATTCCATTCCATAAATTTCAAGAAAGTTCTTTCTATATGCAGATAATACATCTGTTGTATATCTCTGTTATTATTAATTCGCTACTGCTAGCTTTGCTACTATTCTGGCGGTCACTTCCTTGGCTATGCAATAATCTTATGACGTGAACTTCATAAAACTTAAACGATAAATTAAAAGATTAAACGATAAATTACAAGAGAAGGATGAACTCGATATGGGGCGTAGAGTGATTTACAATAAAGCAATAAATACTTACAAAACTCATAGTCCGTCAGGATTACGTCCAACGTAAGTAAAGTACCAGATACATTCAATATAGACTCAAGATTTATATCACTGTACTACCTCACCCTTCATTTCCCTAATTCTAAGTTAGTACCACCCCCGCCCCCGCAACTCCTCACGCTCACCCAGGCATCTGACTATTCTACTCCAGTCAATCTCGAAACACGTGTTTACGTGGAATTAATTTCCCTATTATTGTTGTTATCCGGGAAGGTCAGGTGTCACTAATTAAACGAGCCACCCCTTCATAATACGAGGTATGGATATCGTAATCATCTCAAATTATAAGCATGATTGAAATTAATTGACATAAATTACTGAGGAAATACGTCGGGATCACCTATATTTAGCTCCCTGAACGTGGTAACAATAGTAAAACCTGAAATAAAAACGTAACGTTATGGTAAAGGGCAAACATATAAATCAGCAATGTATGAGGAAATAAAAATCTAACTTCTGTAGCATGATTATGCTCTATCCCCTTACAGAAATGGTAGCTCTAACGAGAGGAAATTAAAATAATAAAATGCGAAAAAAATAATTCTCTTCGAAAAACTATAATTTCATAACTGGTTTCAAAAACAATACAGGATTCAAACGAAACATCTACCAGGTACCTATAGACCATCGTTTACGATTTGTTTAGTGGAAAGGTGTAAAAAAAATCCGTTTTCATTATCACTCTTATAGAATTGTTTAAAAGTTAAGTACACCTTAGTTTTACCAGACCACTGAGCTGATTAACAGCTCTCCTAGGATTGTTTAAGCAGCCAACCACTATGCAACTTGAATACCGAAACAAGAAAAAACTGAAAACCTACGTGGTAACAAACCGAAGGAAAAATACAACGACGGCGAAAAACCTAACACAACTGACGGCTGAAGGAGCAAAAACAAAGGGTACCACGTTCATTGTGTCGACACACCAGTTTTGTTAATTAGCCCTCAAACGAAGGACGAATTCTGATCATTACGACTGACTTTTTGTACTATGACGCCGATATGAATCCAATAATTACATTATTTAATTTACTGAATTCTTAATATTAAGGTCATTAACACTATAAAAACTACAGCTTCTGTAGAGGACCAGCTTCTCAAACAAAACAAAAAATGCGACGGGCATCATTCACCACATCCTCTCTACGAACCTTGGCAAGGCTTGTCTACCATCCCCAATAAAAGCATCTGAAAAGCACTTATTTTTAGGATCCCGAAGGCTAGGGCATTCGACTAGACAATGCCACACAGTCAAGGGAACCACACAACCATCACAATATGGCTGGTAATCATCAGTAATCAAGCATATGAGCGTTAGGCGTCAGTGCTGTCTCCCACCTCCTCGCCATATTTCCATACTTCCAAAGGAATATAACGTTACATTTCTTTCATTCTGTTTGGGTTTACTGAGTCCCAATGATCTTGCCATTGTCTCAAGTTAATGTTTTTATCTGAGGGAAAACATCACTAAACATAAGTGAATGCATCCTTGGAAGTAGTTCAACTGCAGCTTACTTTGCTATTCTATCTGCTTAATCAACTGTGTAGGAACCCCCCAAAAATTTATTTGTATTTCTCCGCTTTCAATGCAAATATTTTAAATCAAATGGATGGCCGAGCTGAAAACGCTAAGTTCCTGCGTAACACTTCTAGTCACAGAAGATAATGAAATTACCTTCATCCGTAACTATTTTCTCAGTACCTGTTAAACACCATACATCTATGCTCTAACATCTTAATTTCAAGGGAATGTGCACCCTACAATAAAATCCACTAGTATAAACTCCAAATCTAACTCCAGCACTGGATTTTGGGTGACAATCTTCCTTTTCTTATGACTCATATTCAAGCCATAGTCTTATCTTACTTGGCTGATGGTATAGTTTTCACTTCGAAGAAAATAAGAGAGAAAAGAAAAGTACTGAATAATAGGAAAATATAATGCAGAGGTATGTAATGGCAAGGATGAGAGAACAATCGACCTACTGATAACTTTACAGGAAGAAAAATAAATTAAATAACATATCTAGAGAGACGGAATTGTGAAACAACCCTTTGAGCAGAGAGAGAGAGAGAGAGAGAGAGAGAGAGAGAGAGAGAGAGAGAGAGAAATTAAATGGATGCCTTGTTCGAAGCTTTAAAAGCGAATCGAGTTATCGTCGGCGATGTCGCTTACACTCATCTGAAATTCATGAAAGACAATTCACTTACTCATAAGTCACTGTTCATTATTTTGTTCGCCTGTCTTCTGACATGTGAGGAAAAGAGAGAGAGAGAGAGAGAGAGAGAGAGAGAGAGAGAGAGAGAGAGAAAAGGATCTATTTTAAACCAATTCACTCAATGATATTCAATTCGCAACAAGGCAGAAAATTAAAAATGGGAAAAGGAACGGATTTTGCCAAACAAAATTTTAAAACTGAAAAATAATTAATTAAGGAAAAATTAGTTATTCAAAGGCTAACATCTCAAACCAATTAATTCACTGACACATTATGCGACAAATGCATTTTTTCTTACGCTTCAGCTTTCCATAATTCTCGTAACTGTTCATTTTAAAGAAGAGTTTTAAGTTTCTTTCCAAACTAATGTTGATCCCACTTTTTCCTATCAATCAGTCAGGCCTGGTGTGGATAGAAAGAAGTTTCCCATTCCGTCATCCTCCGCAATGATAGGAAAAAAATATTTTTTACAGCATCGTCACCCGTGTGAACCCAGATCAATGATTTCACTAAACATGAGAATGTTAATGTTACTGTAGATTACATAATGAAACACCCTTGGCCTAACAAACGTTGTATATCGGACCTATGTCAATGTTTTTTCAACGAGTGAGCTGTATTCCAGTTTCTTAAAGCAAAGGCCTATGAGCCGGGTAATATGATGCTTTTATCTAGATCCTACTTGAGTAAAAAACTGAAATGGGGAGCAATGAAGAATGGCCTGCCCTTTCTAGAATAGAAGATGTTACAAGCATTAAGAGAATGTCAAAGTCTGGCAGTAGAGAGAGAGAAACAATCACTAAAGAGTGAATTGCAATTGTTACTAATTTCCACAAATTATTATGTCAGGAGAGACAATAGATAGCTAAAACACCACCTAAGAGGTGAGGGATACATTCCTTTAGCTAACAGAACAATAACTGAAACGAAACCTTTCGAAACAATCAACACAATAAGATAGGGCAGTGTCAATGACCAAACGAACTATCCTATTGCGAAGAGGCGCAAAAGATGAAGTACCCCATTACGAAAGCAGTTTGAAACATGTAATTTCTCAAAAACAAGGTGGTAACCTAAATGTCCAGAATGTTGATAGAAATGAGAGGTAAAATTACGTTTTCATCGAAATAATCCAAGAGATGCTGCCGGTTCAAATACACTTAGGCTACAAGATTAACCGAGTTAAAGGGCCCTTTCCGATAAAAGATTAACTTAGTTGATAGTCCCCGTTCAGATATGATCACAAGTCTAACTTACGGGTCCACATTCAGATAAGATCATAAGTCTAAGTTACGGGTCCACATTCAGATAAGATCACAAGTCTAAGTTACGGGTCCACATTCTGATAAGATCATAAGTCTAAGTTGCGGTCCACATTCAGATACGATCACAAGTCTAAGTTACGTGTCCACATTCAGATAAGATCACAAGCCTAATTAAGTTACCGGTCGCCAGTCAGATAAGTCTATAAGTCTTAACTAAGTTACTGGTCCCCATTCAGATAAGATCACAAGTCAAGTTACTAGTCCCAATTGAGAAAAGATGACAAGTTTAAGTTAAGGGTCCCCATTCAAATACGATCACATGTTTAAGTTATGGGTCCCCATTCAGATAATATCACAATTCTAAATAAGTTACTGGTCCCCATTCAGATAAGCTTACAAGTCTTAACAAAGTTACGGGTCCCCCTTCAGATAAGATCACAAGTTCCTGGTTCCAATTCAGATGAGATCAGAGGTCTGAGATACTGGACCCCATCCAGATAATATTAAAAGTCTTAACTTAGCTCACCAGCTTGGTTAAGTTACGAGTCCTTATTCACATAAGCTAGCGCCCTAACATATGAAGGGGGCTGGAAGATGAATGCATCTGTAAGGCCAAATGAACGGTACATAAGAATGAAAAAAAGGCACTCTGAAAAATGGCAAAAAGGCCGAATCCCTTCTGCAAAATATTTCTTTGTACAAATATAAAATAAACGGTATTCTACGTATCAGAGCAAAAATGAATTACCATGGCAAAATTATTCATTAATTTACCTACTGCTAAACCTCTACGAAAGAATGAAAATGGTGAGAGGCAGATTGGCGCTCAGAGAAGAATAGCTGCATATTTTCCATACATAAAAGTTTCAGAAAGAAAGACTGAACAGAAGCTGACAGAAAAGATCTTAACTCTGGAATCTGATCATTAACTGACAACAGCAGTAAACTTCACTCAGCCATTCATACACTAGATCGGACCTCCGATGTGTGAACAGAGACAATAACAGTTCATTTCATTTCCGGCAATAATGCCTTTGGGTAAATTACCTGTCCTTTGTTTTGGGGCCGCTGGTCTGACCATTAAACAAATTCATGGACAATTGGTGTAGCAACACTGTTTTAGTTACTGAATGTAAAGAATCTAAGTTTATAAAACCTGTCTGAAGTACTGCATTTCTCTTATCTAAAGAACCTAGATTTGCATAACCTGTCTCAATAACTCTGGATTTTATAGTGGACACGGCATATAATATCCCAGCGATCTAGGCCCATCAGTCAAAATGCAAGAGCTTGACAGAACTCCATCAAATAACTCAGAAACATAATCTGTCAGATTTTGGAGAGGCGTTCCACTTCTCTATCTATTGCATGAAAAGCATTAAAAAGATTTGACAGAAAGGTCGGAAAAGTATATAACGACGAATGAAATCTAAATGGGACATGAACCCTCGGGATTTTAGGTTTCAGAAACTTTTAGACATTTACAGAACGCATACAAGCGATAGATAGTAGGATTGTTGCTTTGTTTCCGTTTGCAAAGAACATTCTAACTACCAACATGAAAGTAAACTTTTATGTCAGTGGACGTTTACAACAGATACGCCTGAAAAACATTCAAAATTACTTTGTAAACAGACGTAAACAGCAATTTTTCCCCCGTGAAATTCAGGAAATAGGAAAAGTAGCGGAAAACACCGCGTCCAGCAAAAGAACTACTCTCGCAGCCATAAAAGGAGCCTTTTAAAAATAGCAATCGTTCGGACTTCCATTATCTGCAAATCGCGCAAACACTGAAACTCTTCGGACGCCTTTAATCTCTTGCGCAGTCCAGAGAAAACCCGGACCACCTCTTTAATCTCCAAGTGCCAACTGGAATAAAGGGTTGATCCGGGGACTCGCACCCCAAAAACTTTGAGCCAGGACGGTCCTTCCAGAATATTCCCGAACGGAAACGAATTGGGAATGTGGACCTACAAACGAGAGGACGCTAATGACAAAAGAGATTTCCAGCCCTACATTTTGAAGATAAAATGAAGAGTGATAGAAAGAAGAATTCTAGAGCTGCTCGATCAATATTCATTCTAGTGAAACTTATGGGGATTTTGTTGATAAAAAAAAAATATGTTCACAAAAACGAACATGGGCAAACAAAAACTTGAAGGTACTTCTTATATTCCTAATCCATAAATTAAAGAAAATCATTTTAAAATACTATGACACGTGAAAAGCACATTTTAATGAGTAAGAAATCCTTGCTTGGCAGATGAATTTCACTTTGATTAGATATGTAACAATGAACAATATAAAGAAAGTTCTACTAAAAAACAAATCGATATATGAACGATTACCACACTTAATAATAATAATAATAATAATAATAATAATAATAATAATAATAATAATGATAATGATAATAATAATAATAATAATAATAATAATAATAATAATAATAATAATAATAATAATAATAATAATAACTTTTCCGAGAAAAAGTTAACAATACTTTTACGACTGTAAAATCCCATTTTATTCCGAAATGTACATAACAAAAATAATTAGAATTAAATAAATCTTTACTCTATTTACAAGCATATTGAAAGTCTATATATATACAAACACTTTAAATATGCTTGTAAATAGAGTAAAGCTACAGAATTTCCATACGGTATTGCAGAGTTTAAAAAAAAAATGTAAAGAAAAAGTTCATGACGTCAAAAATAATAGAGTTATCTGCTAAAAAAATGTTTACTTCTGCTGTAATGAGGGATGAACAATTTTTCAAATTGTTAAATTAAAGTAGTGAAAACCTTTAGAGAGAGAGAGAGAGAGAGAGAGAGAGAGAGAGAGAGAGAGAGAGAGAGAGAGAGATTCTCTATGAAAATCGCACCTAAATAACTGTATTCTACTTTCAGTTCCACATTACGAACTTGCTTACAAATCGGTTCTTCAAAGCCGGTATTAAGTTACATGAACGTAGCATAAATATTGGTTCCGTAATTGGTAAATCTCAACAAAAAACCTGGTATCACACTGAAGCTAAAATTCGCCGATATGCATCAACCGTATCACGTTCAGAAAGAACGAGTTTCATTTAAATAAATACATAAAATGGAATCACAAGCTCAATCAGTCCGTAGGTTATCCACATACGTCATCAGCGAATAGTTTCTTATCTGTTATAGTAGTAGGGCCATTTACTGCACTTTCTTGACAATCTAACACAAGTGACGCCTCTTCCCCTACACATTTACAGTCCTGGATATATCGTCTCTAAAGTTATTACACGAGAATTACAGACACCAGGGGATCCCTTTTCACTAGAAGTCTGACTTCGCTACACCTGAGGTTGGTTTCCCAAGTTATGAGTATAGAGTGACACTGTCGGGTCTTCTGTTTCACTAGAGGACAAGAAAGCAGAACAATGCATCTGAACTTGATTATCTTCACAGGTTGGGTTTGTCAACCTTCCATGAAATGCTAGCTTTCTTGGTTCGTTGATTATCAGGTTAGAAAAAGAGACCCGTTGCCTGTGAACCTGACAGATGCTGGTCAAATAATGATAGTCTCAACAACAGTCTCTAAAAAATCTTTTATTAGAATAAATAACTGCATACACTTACACATACATCAAGCATTCGTGGCACAACCTTTCATTTCTGATAAGCTTACAAACATGAACATTAAATTGAAAAATTTATTTAACGGTTGTTTATCATACATTTTAAAATTACATGACATGAAATTTCAAAACAACTGACCTTGGAAAAATTTCTGTTTTTCTCACGCGGTAAAATAGGTTTATACGACGACTGATTTATTAACAAAGCCAACTAAAACACGCAAAACCTCTGAAGTTTTGACATGAAAGCATAAACTAGTGGAATTAAATTTTGTGTAAAGATGATACAATTAAATACAAAACTACAAAGATAAAAAATTGTGAGAATTATGTGTATTATGGCAAACAAGGAAACCGTAGAAATAAACGAGCGAAACAGAACAAATAATTGCAAAGCAAAGGCACCAGAACAAACAAACATTTGCCCCCTAATTGCCAATTACAAGCACCGAATTTCCATAATGAAGACGAATGATTGCTCTCACTCCATGCCAGGTAGGACACAATAGCTAGAAAACAAGTTATAATGAAACAGAGAAACTAAAAATATGATAACTGCAGGCATAATATGCATGTAAACGTCCGTTCACCTATCCATGAACAAATGTTAGCAAAACCATACATTTCACCGTTTGCCAACGTTCCTTCAACTGCCATGCTTTGATATCTGGCTTTTTCATTATGTAATAAGTCTGTACCGCCTGAAAGCAACTTTCTGCAAGCTTCACTAATTAGGGGTCATCAGGCAGCGTGACCTGCACTGGCAATGACGCCTGAAACAATGTATAGCATGTAAAAAAGAACAATCATTAGAACATGCCACTGCAATATGACTATTGAAATTTATATCTGGATCAAAACACAGGACGAAAGAATGGTATGAAATTAAGATAAATAAATCAAAATTAAAATTCAAGACCCCCGCAAGGGGAGGTGTTTGCAGCGTCCCTTGCCCCTAAGCTGATTCCTAAGAGGTACTTCACCTTCTTTTATTTTCTGGATCTCTTCATCTTACTATCATACAACTCCATTTCCAATTTCTCACCCAAGGCTTGGCTTGACAGCCTAAATTTCTTAAAATCAAATCCAAATTTTATTAAAATAAAATTTATTGCGGAAAATCACAATAAACCTGACAATACCCCTAAGATTGTGACTCACATTGCCTCCAAGAATTATGGCATGGATGTGTCTGCTGTCCCAACCTCAAGCGTCAGAAGGATAATCGTTCTCTATGTTCTCCAAGGCTGGGGTATGCAATCAACAAACGTCTCACAGTCAAGACGACCAAGCAATCTTTGCAGAATGGTTGGCGAGCATCAGCCATTACAAAATCTGTGCATTTCAGGGTGTGACCAATAGGTAGGCGACACAGTGCTTGCCATCGTGTAGGCATTATTATAATAACTTTTAATTGGACATTGGACAAACCCCCCCCTCTAGTTCCAGCGTTCTTGCCAAGAACGGTTTATTCATGATCTAATATTTGTATGAGGTCTCGAAATTAAACGGCATATCGCCTTTGAATAACTTCTGGTGTCGCCTGCTTGGGAAGTTTATCTGCCCTACTACAGTTTGGGTATCTGCTTTGGAAGATGTGGAGCCACTGCAAAATTCCTACAGTTAAGGGGCTTGTTGAATAAAAAACTGCTATATACAAAATAATATAAGCCCTGGAAAAAACTGTGAAATTTCCCCTCATCTACCACTCCTATTTTTTTAGAGCGGCTAAAATACATTAAGGCTCTGCTATAAATTATGTGGTCATTATGGTGAGGATACACCTCTAAAACTAACTAGTAATAAATTCCAACTACAACCCTAGCAATGGATTTGGAGCCATTCATAAAACTAAAATGTGAATCATCAAACTCTAACAATGTTTCATATCAATTTACCATGTTACATCCAGTTCCATATCCGTCATAACTCCCCTGAGGCAGTTACAAAAGGAAACTTGTAGCAACTTCCATGGGGGTGTGGCAAAAAACTTACTGAGTACAACTACTTTTCCTGTACATTAAAACTGGCTGTAAACTACTTTCCTATGAATACAAATGGCCTAGGAAAATTTAGATTATCCTCATAAATTTTAAAAACACCCAATTCCAAGCCTTTTAGTTGAATAAAGTGTTGTATGGAGATACAATATTTTATTCAACTAAAAGGCTTGGAATTGAGGATGATTTAAATGCATCTGTGGCAAGTCTAACACCAGCATGATGCAGTCTACAATCTTCAGTGACCTTTTGAAACAGATTATGGTTCAGAAACTATGAAATGCTTCTATATACTTGGCTTTCAGCCATTCTAAAAGTGTTGACAACGTCAGCCTATGACTGAAAAAAAAAGGTCTGAAAAGTGGGGCGATTTAATGCAGAGGATCCGTTGATAAAAATACACGGGTCTGGGAGAACTCCATGGATATGACAGAAATTAAAAGTTACTGACTTACGAGTTGCAAACTTGAAGTCAATAAAGTCTACCGAGTTAATAATTTTATCAGCTATGATTTAACGTTATCTTTTGACCATGGCCATTCTTACTAATACCAGGATGACAAGCGTACAATTATTGTTAACTTGTTCTTCCATTTATCAGATGAATATATATATACATATAAATAAATATATGTATATAAATAAATAAATAAATAAATAAATAAATAAATGTGTATATATATATATAATAAACATAGATATACACATATATACATACACACACACACACATACATATATATATATATATATATATATATATATATATATATATATATATATATATATATATATATATATATATATATATATTACCCTGGTTTGACAAACAAAAAACGTTTTTCCACAGTATACAGAGATCCTATGCATTCAAAAGACCTATCCTAAATAAGAAAAACCTTCATTTCCTGTCACCCATACCATGACTCGTGGTTCCTGGCTTCCATTTTTTTCCCCGCATATTTTCACTCTTGCAATCTTTAATTTTCACCTTTCATCATCACCTGCAACCATTTTCATACTCTGCAGCTTCTCCTCCCTCTCATGAATTAACACTTTACATGTAAACATCAACCAGGCCACAATCCACTCAGGACTCCTTTCCTTATCCAACTAATTTACAGTATATACAGCCAGAGATACTAAAAACATCCTTATCTCAAACGCACTTGCAAACCAACTCACTCTCTCCCATCTACAAATTCTAATACACTCTTCACTTTCGCCCTAAGAACTTCTAATCATACTTTACAATCAAATTACCTTCTATACCACACCACACACTCTAAATCACATCAGCAACAGTTCTATCCTAAGCTTTTCCGGACCCTTTTTACATAACATGCCACTTTTTACCTTTACTCTTGAACTACTCGCACACCTTTATCACACCAAACATGATCCAAACATCCAGGTTTTTTACCCTGAACAACTTGGCTCTTTCGTTATCAATACTGCTGTTAAATTTTTGCCTTACTTTCCATATCACAATCGTACCATATTCAATAAAACATAGCAGCCTAAACGGCACTTTCAAGTAGATATAATAATATGGATACAGACATTATATAAACAGAATCAATTTTGACCTAACGGACACTAATAAAAGGGGAAAAACCAGAACAAACGAAAGGGGAGAGAGAGATAAAGTGAGAGGGAGAGATGTACTGAAAAACAAACGTTCCCTGCATCAAAAATGTTTTAGTCGAGTAATCCTAAAGAAAAAAGAAAAACTTTGAGCAAATTAAGAGCAATCTTACTCCAGTATCAGTACCGTACAAAGCAAAATAACACTAATAATAATATCACATAAAAATTTTGGGCGTATTATTATTTTCCAAAGGAGCGGCCGCAGCATATTCGAGGCATTTACAACTTTCCTCAAAACACGCAAGTAAGCCGCGAAGGGAGAATCCAGGTCGGGTACACAAGTTTCGTCATTATTTAAAAAGTTGAGAACAAATCCTGTACAATCTTCTTGAACTTTCTAACTGTCCTCTAATTTCGCGGATCTTGAACATAAGAGACTTTTTGTCTCACAAGGCACGGCTTCTAAATTTAAATCACATATCCGTGCGATCTGAAACAGATTAAATTATAACTGCATTTAAAATTTTATCAATGTAGATTAAAATGATGATCAACAATAACTCGTATATTTAGCGAGTGACTGTCATATCCAAAAATCATTTAAAAGTAACTGTTCCCTATTAACACAGGTTAATGTATATACAAACACATATCATTCCAAAATTACAGGTTTCTCTCTCTCTCTCTCTCTCTCTCTCTCTCTCTCTCTCTCTCTCTCTCTCTCTCTCTCTCTCTCTCTCTCCTGTAAGTGCGAGCATTTGTGCAGTATTGTATGCAACAACTCATTCCTTAAACCATTTGGTCTTTTAAATGCATCGTATCCAACTCGTATTTATTTCAAACAATCAGCCACAAATAAATTTTTTATGAATAAACAATTCTGATAGCAGAGGTTTAATGAGAAGCCCGTCGCATGCAGTACTATATATGAATATATATTCTACGTAGGTATGTTTAAAAGAGAAAGAAACTAAAAATAACCAAAAACATTCCAGATCAAATATTTCATGACCCAAGGCATAAAAGTATCAGCAACAAACAAACAAGAGGAGGTCAAAGAGAGACCCTCGACTTTTGCCCTTCAAAAACAGGACGTTACAGTTCGAATACATTTTCACCTTTTCCCATCCAGAACTCTCGCCGGCAAGCAATCAGCTTCAGAATGATCTTTCCGTCAAAGAGAAACCTTCATGAGCCTCATTTTTTTTTGGGGGGGGGAGACTTTTCTAGTTATTCTAATGAATCTGACATTTTTCTGCGGTTCAGTCAGCATGAAAAATCTGACAATTGCCTTCTCCGTTGAAAAGTACCTGCATCTACTTTGTGAATTTATTCGGAAGCAATAATGAGAATAAAGCAACACTCTGGATTCTGAATATACAATGAACCTTGGTGACTCTGAGACTGAAAAATACACTTTTACCTTAACAGAATGAGGAAATTACGCTTCAGAAGATAAGGTCACCGTTAAATGTGTGTTTGGTTGGGGAAAAAAATTGTCTTCATTTTGGAATGGACTTATCTTGGGAAACAAGAACATTAATTGCATTTTCAATTAATACGAAAAAATAGTAGGTATTTACATGGAAAATTTACATGGCAGATTTTATTTTATCGAATAAGAAAAGCTGCTTATTACCCAACTGCAGACAAAGTAATTAGGAATTCCTCATTTTATTAAAAGAGTAAATTTATACATATATGGAAATATGGATGAAAAAACAGAATCCAGTTTAAAAACCGTGTTTGAATAGAACTTCTAACTCTGAATTACAATTAATACTAGTAATGCAAAAACTAAGACTAGCAACGTTGCCTGATGAAAAAAATAACATCCGGATATTGATGATATCTGATAACTCGTCATACACAGCCTCTCTAGTACTTTGTACCATACACAAGTTTCCTTAATATAAAATACAAATACTGTATAAATCAAGAAAAATACAAAAAGGGTGTAGCCAAGACCGTTTTCAACATTCCCTTTGAATCTGGGCAGCCTTCACCCCGCCCCCCTCTCTCTCTCTCTCTCTCTCTCTCTCTCTCTCTCTCTCTCTCTCTCTCTCTCTCTCTCTCTCACACACACACACACACAAATTTTTTTATAACAAGGTCAACAGCAAGGTAAGAAGCCATTTAACTATTCCAAAATTGCAATATCTCTGTGCGTGTGTTGGTGCATACTTCATTTTTAGTTCCTCAGTCACTACATACTGTGTAATTATGAAAACGGCTTACAGCTGAAAGAGATTCAAAGTAAAAGGTCTGTCAATAAAAAAAAATTACAACAAAAGGCTTGGGAATACAGTTAAGGAATACATATAGTTCAAAAAGAATCCCTGGAATGGACAGCAAGCCTTTCATAAGAGCTATACTACTTTAAGCTTATCTTGACATGTCATGACAGGGATTGCAGTTATGTATGGAAGTGATAAATTTCCTTGCAAAATTGTAGATTGTATAAATTACGCATCACAAAGGGCAGGATAAAAGTACAAGCGTTATCGAAAATAACTCTAAAACGCAGTCTTAGGATACCAAATATATCTAACAAGGCTCACTATGGCCTAAGATACTGATCTGATCTTTGGAATCCTAACCGTGGCAAAAATGAGGGGATTCAAACTCAAATTTCCGTCATAGCAAAAATGAACTCAGGTATTCTTCAGCCATTTTACTTCAATCCTGAAATGACATTAGTGTATATTACATGCACTCACATATTGTTCATCCTTGCTAACTGACTCCTGTAAGCTGACAAATGGCATCAGTGCATAGTTTTTTTGGGGGGTGTGTGGAGTGGGGGAGCAGACAACAGCTGACTGCTGGCAAAAAGTTCATATCAAAACTAACATAACGAAATGTATTTAGACGACGGATACATATTCCTTAATGTGCATCAATCTCAGAGTTGCAAGGCACATTGTACTTAACTTTGTACCTTGAGAAACATATCCATCATCTAAAAACATTTTATTTTGTTAGCTCTGCCTTTATTTGTGTTTCTGCGAGCAAAATCTTCTCTCTACTGAAAAAAAAGCATAAATTTGTCCGAGTGACTCTTCAACGTTCCTGAGAATAACATAACAAGACGCAAGACTTTTGCAAACGAAATGCGAATTTAAATGATGATATGTAGGAAACAATCTGACTCCACTCCACATCTGTCGACAAGGTGAAATTCCACGGACCAGATCGCTAGTATAAGTGTAAATCGACACTGGACATTTACGGCACTGTAATACGACTTGAAAATTCCACTTAGATTATCAAAATAGATTTCCTTTATCCTTTATCAAGTGGGCATTTTAATAACATTTCATGAAATCTACCATATTGTCAAGATTTTTACAATGGCTTTATCAAATCTTTATGAATGTTCTAGCACTATAACCGTTATTTTGCATTGAAAGACCTTTCAACGCACGATAAGTATAAGAAACTATCAACATACTCCACAGTAACCGATAATCAAAGAAACTTTTTCAAACAAATAATTCGCTTTAATGTACATTGCACTTTTAAGGGGGTTTGTTTCTTTTTAAACAGCTTCAAAATATTTTATGAGTTGCTATTTTGAAGGATCTGTGGCCATCTAGACTCAATCACTCACTCACTCACTCACCCACACTCTCTCTCTCTTTTACATACCAAGGACAAATACCGAGCTGGGTAAAAGATCGTTCGCTGTACAAGGTCCTTTGGCTTGGAATAAGCTACCAACAGATATAAAAACACTAGTTAATATCAATTCTTTCAAATCAGCGTTAAACGCATTTTGCCTGTAGGTTGATTACTCTTTATACTGTAAAATATCACTGCATTTCCAGAATTGTAACAATAGGAGTACAACTTTCTAAATCAATATGAAGCTTAAATTACACATGTAAATGAAATTATACATACTACTATACTATGTGTTACAGAGCTACGTTTCGTTTTTTATTTTTAAGGTGTTCATTCAGGTGTGTTGTATGTAGTAAACTGCAAGTAGTATAAAATGTAACATCGAAATACATTTTATCCAAGTAAGATCCAGAAGAGCCAATGTAAATACTGGAAATAAATCTTATTATTATTATTATCATTATTATTATTATTACGAGAGAGAGAGAGAGAGAGAGAGAGAGAGAGAGAGTCACGTGGATTTCAAAACCGGTCTAGCCTACATACTTTTTTTCCTCAGTTTCCTAAATTACACCGTATTTCATCGGTCTGTGTAATGACGGTATGAGCAGAGGTAAGGTCGTAGAATGTCGATTTTTCATATAATATTTAAAGCAGCCTAGATGTCGCAGTTCAATAGATTTGTCAATAGCGTACTAGCGGTTATGTAATCTGACTGCCTTGAGTATTTTGGACTGAAGTCAGCAATTAAGGATCTATTACTATGTAAATAATTCAACGGATGAAGTTGTCAGACGGATCTTTAGTAGTTATGATTCCAAATTCAAGTTAATCTAATAACATTGTTTTTCAGTAGATTCCGTTCATTACATTTATTTCCATATAATATATTTGAATTTACACATTTATAATGTACTTACTATTAAAATCGGGATTACAGAACATTTCTCGTCTTATTATTGACACGAGGAGGGAAATCATGCTAGATTTATCATCATTCTTTTTATTATGAATTATGAATGACAGTATGTCAAAGCAAGTGTTTGTTTCTTTGTGTTCATTGTCCGAATATCTGAAAAAGTATTCGCCAGCAGACCGTTAACACAAAAATCTTAAGTCATTTAACTAAACACGAAAAAAGCTCTCACGAAGCAGCCCAGCTGGAAAACATTCAGTGTCCTCTTCTCTAAAAGGCCTAACATCCGGGAGAGCGAAAGACAAACAACTAAATAACTGGCAAAACACGAGGATGCCATGAGCTGCGTTGGCAGGAATCCAAATGAAAGGAGGATGAGGAGGAGGAGTTCGAATTATTTCCGGACAATCTCATCTCCCGCGGAACGAGCGAAAAAATGAGTCGCGACTTTCCAACAAAGCCCCTCACTCTCTCTCTCTCTCCCATCAGCTCAGCCTTCCGGCTAATGGCGGTCAACTGCGTACTTCGAAGGATCATCAAATCCAGGCTAAGCAACAGACTGTGTTCTCCCCCAGAAAGGATTATCAAGGAGGTATTGGACAAGACCCATTCGGCAATTAGCGCCTCACATGTTGGATACATTTGCCAAGACGAGGATATGTTTCGGAAACATCGCTGAACTTGTCAGCTTCTGTAAAGCTACAGTAGTTTACTGGTTTGTGTGGTTATACATGCATGTATGTACATACACTTCTGCAGAGCTAGTTTACCGATCTGTGTGGTTATTTATACTTTACACGTGTGTACATACACAAGGCGGGTCTTCGGGATACCTCATTATGATGGAGAAGACGTAGTGAACTTGAAGCTGGGTGATGATGATAAAGCCTCCGTAAAAGTCATTTCCGCAGACCTAAATAATTTCTGAGCATCAGTCGCCGCAGACGTCACGCGCCATTTCTCCGCGTGATTGTGATTAAAAAGCCAACCGAGACGATGAAATGGATGCCGCGCGATTACCTCCAGATGGAAGGATTGATAACCATATAACATAATGAGATGCTCAAGCTCATATACATGATGACGTGCACTACGGAGGCGAGATAAGAAATGTGAAGTGCAGCTCTAATATAAAATGGGCTGTTAAGTAGAGGGAATGCGTGAGAAATTAAATATCCTGCTCCTCAGAGTATTACATATCGCAGAAATTAAGTCAAAAGAACATTCAGACTCACATGTAAAATTAATGCTAGAAATGCCGATATTCGTTTCTCGCAATAAAGTTCATTACCTATACATATTTACAGTATATATATACATACATATACATACACACAAAATTTATATACATATATACTGTATATATATATATATATATATATATATATATATATATATATATATATATATATATATATATATATATATATATATATATATATATATATATATATATATATACAGTATATATGAATGATGACTTGGACCTCAAAAGAATTTTTCTCACCCAAAGATGAACAACAAAGGCTCAAGCCCATAAAACTCCCGTAAATGGTTTTTCATGCACCAAGGCCATCTTTAAACAAGTAAAATTGCGCCGAAGTTTCTTCGGCGCAATCGAGTTTTCTGTACAGCGTGTAATCAAGGCCACCGAAAACAGATCTATCTTTCGGTGGTTTCGGTATAATGGTGTATGAGCAGCGGCCCATGAAACTTTAACCACGGCCCAGTGGTGGCCTGGCCTATATCGTTGCCAGACACACTTATTTGGCTAACTTTATTCTTAAATAAAATAAAAATTACAGAGGCTAGAGGACTGCAATTTTGGTATGTTTGATGATTGGAGGGTGGGTGATCAACATACCAATTTGCAGCCCTCTAGCCTAAGTAGTTTTTAAGATTTGAAGGCGGACAGAAAAAGTGCGGACAGAAAAAAGTGGGGACGGACAGACAAAGCCGGCAAAATAGTTTTCTTTTCAGAAAGCTAAAAACAAGCCCATGATCACTGATTATGGATTCCTCTTTTAACATATCAGGGAATATATATATAAAAAATTTAAATTATCCATTTTAAATCTAAACCACTTTAGTGAAATTTCTCTCTAACTTCTCCAGGAAACCTTAGGAATAACCAGCAGCCCACAACAAACTTAACAAGAGAGAAATGTGTAGGTGAAAAGCTGCATGACAGATCTGGACAACAATCAACAGTACGTTAGTCGAGGTCAAATGTGAAATATCCTACAGTACTCAAATAAACCTAAGTTAAAAAAAAAAACTTATATGGATAAAACTATAACAACCGATCAACATGCTAACTACTCATCTTTTAAGATCTGATGAGATCCAATCTCAAACTGTAATTGCAGGTGGACTACAAATGCAGCCTACACTGCTGATTCTGGGATGTGCAAAACTATTCAGTGAAGCCGACAGAAGACGCAACATACGATGGCAATGTACCGCAGTGCTCTGAAAAGCTACTTCATAATTCCGCATACCTCAGTATAGTATATTATGCCTCACAGAACGCTACAGAAATGGGACTACAGGACAAAAAAAAAAGAAAAAAAAAGGAAAAGTTTCATCTTGTTGTTTAGCATAATTGAAAAATCACGTCTATGAATACACTTTTATTATGTTATGCCAGTCAGGACTGCCTGCAATTCCTTGGAAATCGTGCATGGTAAACGGCCCTTCCCTTAGGAAGAAATACAGCAGGCCTAAATAGCATACAATTTGCTATGTAAGTACTAAATTTGGTGAAAGATACCTTGTTAACATACCATACACAATATTGCAAAAATAATTGCCTAAGGAAAAGTACAACTCCTGAGTATGTTCTAGTATGGCAGTGTTTACTGATGCCTCAAAATCATAGCTTTTCGTACTTTTCTTGGATGCAATGAATTAGGTCCACTAAGCGGAATGGCAAACCAGTATCACAGCCATTGTCCCACTTATATTTGATTTTGTTTAATACCTACCTACCTAACCTAGCCAACGAAAGTTTGATATGTTCATCTCTTAATTGTTATTACTCAAAATAAATGGAAAGGGTCCATCTGCAAAATTTGCATCAGTACTTGTAAATAATAAAATGCTAATATCATAAACTGCCTTAACTTAGAGATATTCCGAGCCTCAATGTATTTTAAACAATTAGTAAATCTATCATAATGACACTACTTTGAACATCTAAGTGTTCCCATTACCTGTAAATTTTTTCATTGATATATCTTACGGCAATAAGAGGTGTTACCTAAGAACATTTAGGTGAAGTCACCATAACAGGGGCAAACTTAAGTTATACAGGAAAAGCCACAGGTAAGCGGCTAAAAGCAGCAAAATTAGGACTACTAGTTCGCTAAAATCCCCTGTAACAGTTGTACTTTATTTCCAATTGACAAAACGTATATTCCACATAAGATTGGAACAGCAAAAAACCAAAATAGGATAAACATTGAATGTCCTTTTGATTGCATGTGCAGAAGTGTACACAGAGGACGGATTAGTCGACGATGATTCTAATTAAAGGAAAGAAGTAGCCTTAACACATGCCTTGGTCGTTTATACACCGTAGAATGACAGATCAGAAGTGAGTATAAAAATGTAACCAGTGTCTGCAATCAGTTTCCTAGAGCAAGTGTAAAATAATCTATGAAAGAACTCACACACAGGATATTCTTTTTCCTTACTTCATGGCCTACGGTTAGTACTCTTCAAAACTTTCATCTTTTCTTACTAAGGCATCCATACCGTCGAGAATTATTAATGTAATAAAGGTCTATATAATTACAAACACAAACATATATATATATATATATATATATATATATATATATATAATGTGTCTAAATCTATAATCAATTTTACCACCAATGGCTGTATCGAAACATATGGCCAGGATTCGAATCCTGGTGGGGCAGATACATTCATCAATTAAAATTTCCCTTGGGTACAAGTTATCCCTACGGTATAGTGAATCCTACATTAAGTGATATTTGTGGCTTAATATTTCTGAGCATACAAAATTCACGCAATTTACAAAATTCACACATACACACACAAACATAGCCTATATATATATATATATATATATATATATATATATATATATATATATATATATATATATATATATATAAGATGACCAACCTGGCGCTGCCCGGGAAAACTCTGGATAAAAACTGATAAACTCTCTCTCTCTCTCTCTCGCTCACTCTTTCTCCTCCCAACAGCCCTCTACTCTCTCTCTCTCACTTCCTATCCCTCAGCAACCTCGAAAACTATGACTCAGACACTAATATCTGTCATTTTCAGTTATTTTCACATGTCACCCCCTTCCTTACCCTTCTCACCCACCCTTCCTATCGGGAGCTGAATTTGGAAAAGGGCATCCGGAGTACCACTATTCATCTCAGCAACCTCGAAAACTACAGATTAGACACTAATGTCTCTGTTTTCAGTTATTTTCACATGCCACCCCCTACCCACCCGTTCTCACCCCCACTTCCTGTCAGGGCTGAACTTGGACTTAAAGGGCATCAGGAGTACCACTATTCATCTCAGCGACCTCGAAAGCTATGGATTAGACACTAACGTCTGTCATTTTCAGTTATTTTTACGTGTCACCCCATTCCCATCCCTACCCACTTTGGTGCCAGTGATGTCTTAGCCCCACAGCATTTTTTCCCAGTTAGTAAGTTATATGTATACCAAGTTTGGTTGAAATTGCTTGATGCATTTCAGAGTTATGCTGGAACACACACACACACACATACAGTACACACATCAATTTTTATATAGATACAGATTATATATATATATATATATATATATATATATATATATATATATATATATATATATATATATATATATATATATATATGTATATATATACATATACACACAAAATCTCCGTATGAAGCAACAGTACACATAGCAGATATTGCCATTTCCTTTCCTGACAACGTTCTCTGACGTGAAAGCTGGAAACGTATGCAATACCACCACTACACTTAATCTCTGGAAAATGCATACACTGGAAATTCAACCCCAGTATTTGAAAAATTGTTTCAGTTTTGTTCCAGGAGAAAGTCGGTGAAGATATCCTGTATTCTGTAGAATACAAAAATAGATGGACTTATTCTGGCAAAAAGATTTCTTTTTTTATTTCTTTTGCAATTTTGTTTGCTCTTTTCGAGAATACGACATATTCATCGAGAAAAAAATCTCAGTTCCTTCCTAATAATACGTTAAAACTACGATACATTAAACATCAAGCAAAAGTTCTTGCTTTTCGATCTGACTATACCATTCACCCTTTAAATAAAATCACAGAATAAGGAATGCTGCTGTTAGGATACATGTTAAGGTCAAAAGAGACACAGGTGGTCTAAACCCAATTACATTGACTGTCCTATCTTTAGAAAACGAAAAAACTAGAGAATATGATTGACTCATACAGTTTTATTCACATGCACTGCAATTCCTAAGATTACCAACATCTGAAATATAAAATTTCCTAGTAAAATTGTTTCAAATAGGTTAATCAATTAATAGTTACAAGTGAGTACGTTCCTGTCTTATATCAGTGTAACTTAATATAATCTACTGAGGAAGAGTTTAACGAAACTAATAAATAAGGCAACGGATTCAATTCTCGTGAACTGGAAAATGGAAGTCACAAAGTATGCAGTAGGCTAATGTAACCTTATTTACAGACGTTACAACTTCTAAGGTCACCAATGTCAAAAACACTTTCTTATACATTTTCCCCAAAATCTTCACTCAATCCATACAATTCAACATCATTTTTTGGAGAACACCAGCTACCTTCAATAAATAAAACAGGAGGGAGAAGGAGAGAAAGAACTAGAAAGTCCTTGATGGATGAAGAGCCTTTAATGTCCCGGGGGTGGGGGAGAGGAGGAGGGTGAGATTACTTGCAAGATAAGGTGAGCGGCAATGCTTCTATGGGATCAAGAAAAAACTGATATTGTAGAAGTTTCCTGTACAAGCGGTCATTCATATTCAGCACCGAAAAAAAGTACAAATGTAACAAAGGCCACGGTGCTATTCTCCTCCAATGCCACCTCAATAAAATGGTCATGTTGAAAAAAAAAAAATTCGTGTACACAAACATATACACATATGTGTGACTATATTATATATATATATATATATATATATATATATATATATATATATATATATATATATATATATATATATATATATATATACATACATACATGCACATAAACATATAGTATATATATATATATATATATATATATATATATATATATATATATATATATATACTCTCTCTCCCTTCCCTCTTTCGCAATGCCATTATATTATTCACTTCTCTTCCTTTCACTTTTTTCTCCCCTCTCTTCTGCCTGCTCCAAGAAATACCTCATTCCGCCTTGACCTCATAGGCTAATTTGGGAAGCATTTTTCTCTCTTCAGTATTTCTTGCTCTCCCCAGAGCATTTTCCCAAGACCTGGTAAGAGACCACGTGCTTCCCCCAAGTCAGGTGCTTCCAGTGTATGCTTTTGTATTTTGTTTCTACCCTTGAAAGCTTTATTCATTAAAGCAAGGACATGCTATTCTTTTCTTTAAAGAAATGTTTTTGGCAGAAACAACAGCGGCTGTCTGTTCAACGTTATAAATGGACTATGTCCGACTGAATAAATAGGTAAATTTATGCATTTATTTGTGTATTTGACCACACACATTTTTCCTTAGAGGTGGCGACTCAAGAGGGTTCTTTTGGAATGAAGTTGCTACCAAATACCTTTCAACAACATAATTATAGTCACCACATTTCACTAACTATCCGGTACTGGGACACTGTATAAGTTCAAATGGGCAAAGGGGGACTTGACAGAACATGCCCAAAGTGCTCTGGCCTACTCTGGAATCGAACCCCATATACCATTAATCATGCAATATTCCAAAACCTTGAAGTATAACATAATACAGATATATATATATATATATATATATATATATATATATATATATATATATATATATATATATATATATACATACATACATACAGTATATATATATATATAGATATATATATATATGTGTGTGTGTGTGTGTGTGTGGTGTGTGTGTGTGTGTGTGCTATGATTCAGACCAGTTAACAGTGAATGATAATAAAAACACGGACTGCCATAACACAATAACTTACAAAAACTTATTTCTTAAGTGCCTTCATGGAGGACTTTTCAATGTCACCACTGCGGTATATACTCAACATCAGCTGAAACCTTTCAAATGCCTTGACATTTCAATTGCCCGGTCAGTAAGCAGCGCACAAACCGTGAATAAATTTAAAAATAAAAGTTCTACTCGTACTTATTAGACATTACTTTCATTAAACGTTACGGCAAAGTCTCAATAATATATTAGCGCATTTCCCTTTATGATTAAATACAATGATTTGTAAAATTCAGGAATACTACTTATTACACTTACTTTAAGGAAATAAACAGAGAGAGAGGGGGGGGGAATTCATTAAGCGAAATCATTTTATTTTTAAAGGTCCAGAACTTGCCTGGTAGATGAGAAGAGGAGGGAAGGGGCCAAATTAGTTTAAACCAGAAAACGAAGTTAATACACATTATTTTCGTCAAACTTAATGTACTGGTATATAAGCCTGCAATATTTTCCGTACAATTAAAATCTGGTTGTTAGACTTCCAAAGTCAAACATAAATCTAAAAGCTTTCTCCAAGTCCATTAATACCATCACAAGATGCTACAAACAGAATTTACATAAAGATAGAGACATATTTATGTATATGTAATTATGTATATGAATATACCGTATGTATGTGAATATATATATATTTATATTTATATATACATATACAGTATTTTATATATATAAATATATATATATATATATATATATATATATATATATATATATATATATATATATATATATATATATGTATATATATATATGTATAATATATATATATATATATATATATATATATATATATATATATATATATATATATATATATATATATATATATATCTATACATATGTATATATGCATATATGTATATTTGAATCATATGTATATATACGAGTATGTGTCTGTATATATATATATATATATATATATATATATATATATATATATATATATATATATATATATATATACTGTAATGTTAGTTGCAGATCAAGCCAGAGGAAGAAAACAAGAAATTTGGTTCAGGCTTTTCTGGCAATGCCACCTACGACACGGTGAGGCAGGAAGAAGGAGAACACGATGTCTAGACACTGGCTATCTTTACGACCAGTTCCAAAGTTCAGTTAGAAAAGGACCGAGTCTCCTACCAAGAATTTGTACAAATAAAAGCATAAATCCTACTGAAATATCAACGCACTAAAATGAAATCTTTTTAGAATTCTTAGGTATGAATTTTACCCTGGAATATAGATTCCACAAACACTTTCTAAAATGAGAACACTTTTATACACTACGGTTTTTAATTCACGGCAAACATGTTTTCAATACTTAATAATTACATGATTATGTAATTACGTAATAACTTTACTTAAATTTAACACGTATTAGAATATTTTCCAAAACATACTTTCTCTGGAGGAGTTAGTATGCCTGGAATAAGAAAAAAAAATCTGATTTACCCTCTAACTTAGGAGGAGGAAATCTCTGCTGCTTGCTTAAGCAGCAAAAGCAAGTATTTTTGGGCTTTCCAGTCAAAGTAATCGAAGAATGTGGTCATCATAAAATATAAGTTTCTGTACCAGTATGACACAGCAAGCATACCAAAAGAATTTGCATCATTATGCTGTGAGGGTCTTATCCATAGAGGGTAGTTCGGTGGTCTTCCACCAGGGAGGCGCTGCAGAGCCTTGCGGCCATCTTTAAAGGTCTGGTAACCGTGCAAATTGAACAGGGGTTTAGTGCGATTGTGAATTTTTTTTTATCCTGAAAGTTTAATGAGTAAGTAATTAGTGAATGTTTAGTAAGTGTTTAGGGTTTAGTGAATGTTTATGAGTAAGTGTTTAGTGAATGTTTAGTATGCAAGTATTCAGTGAATGTTTAGTGTGTAAGTGTTCAGTGAATGTTTAGTAAGTATTCAGTGAATGTTTAGTGAGTATTTAGGGATTAGAGAATGTTTTGTGAATGTTAGCGTTTAGTGAATGTTTAGTGTGTAAGTATTCAGTGAATGTTTAGGTTTAGGGATTAGAGAATGTTTAGTGAATGTTTAGTGTGTAAGTATTCAGTGAATGTTTAGTGAGCATTTAGGTTTAGGGTTTAGTGAATGTTTAGTGTGTAAATGTTTAGAGAATGTTTAGGGTTTAGTGACTGTTTTGTGAATGTTAGTGTTTAGTGAATGTTTAGTGTGTAAGTGTTTAGTGAATATTAATGAGTGATTAGTGAATGTTCAGTGACTGTTTAGTGTTTAATGAGTGTTTAGGGGTTTAATGAGCATTTAGGATTTAGTGAGTATTTGGTGTTTAATGAGTGTTTAGTGTATAGTGAGTGCTTAGTGAATGTTTAGTGAGTGTTTGTTGTATAGTGAGTACTTAATGAATGTTTAGTGTATAGCTGGGTGCTTAGTGAATGTTTAGTGAGTGTTTAGTGTTTACTGAATGTTTAGGATTGAGTGAGTGTTTAATGAATGTTTACTGAGTGTTTAAGGTATAGTGAGTGTTTAGTGTTTTATGAGTGTTTAGTGTATAATGAGTGTTGAGTATTCTGTGGGTGTTTAGTGTTATTGAGTGAGAGTGTATAGTACGTGTGTGTGTGTTTAGTTAGTAAGTGTACAGTCAGTGTGAGTGTTTAGTGGGTGTATAGTAAGTGTGAGCGTTATTGTCTAGTGATTGTACATTACTGTTAATTAGTGTTTAGTGACTGTATGCAAAGAAAGTCCTGTAATTTACAGGAACCATTTATGCTAGACATTGCTTAGATCCAAGAGAAGATCCTTAGGCCTTGACCACAATGGTTGGAGTGCTTAGGCCAACCTGCTTTTGTAAGGTAATTTTTCTCTGTGAAATTGGGTCAAGTAATAATAATAATAATAATAATAATAATAATAATAATAATAATAATAATAATAATAATAATAGTAATAGTGTAGTACACTGAGCTGGACCAAGACCTTTCAATACGGCCGCCTGAGGTTACACACTCTGCAGGGAGATCGCCACTCCATGTTGTTGACGCTCTTTATCCCTTTCTTAATACTGGGAACAGAAGGCCATCCTTACTTTTCAGCTGCTTTTGCAGTGATACAACAGATTCAGAGCTGCTGGGTCGGACTTCATTGTTTATGGAGGGATTGGACATTAGTTTATGGTATCCACACAGATCACATGAGTAAAAGAGCAGAACTAAATTCCATCACGATATGCCTTCATCCTCCTTCCATATCTCAATCATGTTGGGTAAAGACCAACGTGTTAGGGGAAGAACTCAGTTGCAGCAGGAGAGCTTGGCCAAGAGACAACTTTAGATGCAACAGGAGAACCTGGCTAAGAGACAAATTTAGATACAACAGGAGAAGAAGCGAAAAATTTAGATCCAGCAGGAAGGCCTAGCCAATAGACAAATTCAGATACAGCAGGAGAACCTGACTAAGAGACAAATTTAGATGCAGCAGGAGAACCTGGCTTAAGAGACAAATATAGATGCAGCAAGAGAACCTGACTAAAAGACAAATTTAGATACAGCAGGAGAACCTGGCTAAGAGACAAATTTAGATGCAGCAGGAGAACCTGGCTTAAGAGACAAATTTAAATGCAGCAGGAGAACCTGACTAAGAGACAAATTTAGATCCAGCAGGATATCCTGGCTATGAGATGAATTTAGATACAGCAGGAGAGCCTGGCTTACATACAAATTAAGGTGCAGCAGGAGAACTTGGCTAAGAGACAAATTTAGAAGCAGCAGGAGAATTTGGCTAAGAGAAAAACTCAGTTGCAGCAGGAGAACCTGGCTAAGAGACAAATTTAGAAGCAGCAGAAGAACTTGGCTAAGAGAAAAATTCAGTTGCAACAGGAGACTTTGAATAAGAGACAAATTTAGAAGCAGCTGGAGAACTTGGCTTAGAGAAAAATTCAGTTGCAGCAGGAGAACCTGGTTTAGAGACAAATTTAGAAGCAACAGAAGATCTTGGCTATGAGAAAAATTCAGTTTCAGCAACAGAACCTAAGAGACAAATTTAGAAGCAGCAGATCTTGGCTAAGAGAAAAATTCAGCTGTAGCAAGAGAACTTGGCTAAGAGACATTTAGAAGCAGCAGGAGAATTTGGCTAAGAGAAAAATTCAGTTGCAGCAAGAGAACCTGGCTAAGAGACAAATTTAGAAGCAGCGTGAAAACCTGGCTTAAGAGACAAATATAGAAGCAGCAGGAGAACTTAGCTACGAGAAAAATTCAGTAGCAGCAGGAGAATCTGGCTAAGAGACAAATTTAAACGCAGCAGGAGAACTTAGCTAAGAGAAAAATTCAGTAGCAGCAGGAGAATCTGGCTAAGAGCCAAATTTAAACGCAGCAGGAGAACTTAGCTAAGAGAAAAATTCAGTAACAGCAGGAGAATCTGGCTAAGAGACAAATTTAAACGCAGCAGGAGAACTTAGCTAAGAGAAAAATTCAGTTGCAGCAGGAGAACCTGGCTAAGAAACAAATTTAGATGCAGCAGAGCCTGGATAAGAGGACAAGAGACAAGAGTCCCCTTTGAACGGGTTGGGAATTTTTAAATATTTTCAGTGGTGGAAGACTGAGATAAGCAGAACTTCATCTCTTATCTGTGGAGACAAATTTGAAAGACCTAAATTTTTCAAATTTTGATATCATATCATATGCTAATTCAAGGCTGTTAGCCCACATAATCTTTCTTTGAGTCGTACCTAAACTTGAACACTGTTTTAAGCACCAGAGCACTTTCGATCATTCAGTGCTTAGACGGTGAAAATATGGAAAGAAAGGTTCCTGGAGGCAAAATAAAAAGCTGACAAATGGGTGCAACTAGGGGACGAAGGAACGCTGGAAACAATCTTTAGTAATGCCTACAGTGCACTACGTGAGGTGCACTGACAGTAGGAGGTTGCTTTGCCTATATTTAGGAATAAGGGCATCTCCTCACAGGTTGGTATTATACGTATAATCTTTTTCTTTATCCATATTACTAATTCGTATAGACCTTACCCATCTTTCTCTGGAAAACTAGTCACAGATTTGAGGGGCTTATTGACAGGAATAAAAAAAATCCATCTAATCACTGACGCGGTACCTAACATATTCGGACCCTATTGTTACATAAAAAATGGCCTTCCGATATTTATTCTCTGGCTACTACTAATACCAGTTTATTTTATTTTTTTTTTTTTATTTATTTATTTTTTTTTTTTGCACTGCGAACAGTCAAGTCCTGTCCCTACTTCCATTCCCCGTAGGAACTTTGTGGTAACGTTTATCTTCAAAGATGTTAGTCTCCACCATTTCCTTTAGTGGCTGTATACCCCTGTCATTTCTGAAGCTCTTTGAAAGATATCAAGCTTATATGTTCAAGACCTGAATCATTCACAATTGACCCAAAACATTTCAAATGTAATTCGCATGAGATAATGTACTGCTATTGCTTAGATTTCTTTACTTCTCAACGATAAGTTATAAAGACTGGTTTTTTCTATATTGTACAATCCTCCAGTGCCTTCAATTAATCTACTGATTAACTGAATTACATATGCATGTAAAACCATATTTTCAAGTAAAGCATTCTATTCAGGACGACACGAGTAGCCTTGGGAAAGCAAAAAATACATTTCACGCGCATTCACACAGCTACAAATATATCCATTTCCGTCCCGATACGTCCAGTCTTCTTTCCAATGAATATTTAAAATGAACAATACATTTCGTTACCGACGTCCAGACCTTAATGCCCTTTATCGTCATTAATGAAGTCCGTGTGAGCATCTAGAATTATTCTAGATGACGCTGGAGCTCACACTGAAAACAGCTGCAGACCAAATGATATCGTAACTGATTCAACGGTCGCTATGAATGTCACGTTTATTGTGCGTAGACACAATCTACCAAATACATGTTCCAATGCACAGCTCTCTCTCTCTCTCTCATGGTGACTAATTCATCCTAGAGGAATTCAAGCAATAAAATTCATTTCGTAAGAAAGCAAATGTCAGACAATATCAACTATTTTCGAAACAGTCTGAAACCAGAAAACAAAATATGCATTCCAACATCTTTTCCAAAGTGCCGTTCGTCTTTATACAACTAACACAAGTGTAAGAAATTTCCAATAACAATTTGAAACATCCCAGAGCGTTTGGCGAAAGTGGGTTTGCATTTCCCTCAACTGTAAACCACTAAGTATTTGTATTCTACCTCTTTTATTCATGTGTAGCTATGTTTCAGCTCTACATATTTCTTCCTCAATTTCCACCCTCGTTCCTTGCACTGAGTCTTGAATTAATCTTGCCTCGTCCATTCAAACTTCTGGACTTTTAAATTAATGTATGCTTATCTTATGCCCTCAATTGTATGGAAAGGAATAAAGTGGTTAATTCCCGGCTTTTCTCGATTGTAATATATATGTCACAGAGGGGAAAAATATAAGGAAGCAAACGTACACATATAGATATTTTTGCTTAAATGCTTGTGTGTGTGAGAGAGAGAGAGAGAGAGAGAGAGAGAGAGAGAGAGAGAGAGAGAGAGAGAGAGAGAGAGAGAGAGAGGATATTGCATACCAACGCGAGAGAAAAATCAATGACCCTAAATTGTTCCCGGTAAAAAAATATTTAAAAAACTCACTTTTATCTCTCCTTCACTACACTACTACCATTCCCACCCTCAACATGCCATTGCCTTCCCACAACCCAACGAAACTAGGAGGAGAGAGAGAAGAGGAGAAAGGGTGGGAGGTTGGTGGAGAATGGGGAAAGGAGAGGGGGAGAAGGAGAGGTATGGGGCAGGAAGGAGGTTTGTAGCCTCATTCGGGGGGGAAAAGAAATAGCAAAAGGATCCTTATTGGGGGGACGTTGGCACTTCTCGAATGCCAATCCTTACCAAAGGAGAATTTATAGATTGCAAGATCAAAGGGTGGCCGCCATTCTTTCAAGGAACTGGAAGGGGTGAATGGAGGGGGAGGGGGTGGGAGATAGGGGAGGGACAAGGCATTAAGGTTCCCTCTAAGGGGGTGAGAGGAGGAGGGGGGAAAAGGATATTTGCTTCGAAGATTGTGGATGGCCTCTGGCTGACTGCTGGAATATTTTCTCCGCACTATTTTCTCAAGATATTATTTTATTGGGGGAAATATTTGTTGAATCTTTGGTTCCTTTACTGGGCGACATAAATTCGGCAACGAGACCATGACCATGAGCATACATACACACACACACATACACAAACACACGTGCGCGGCCTGAACTGAGAAAGCTAGCAAAACTTCCGCCGAAACGTGTATAATTCTCAAAATGAGGCATGCCTCTTTCTTGTTTTTATCTATTCTTAAAATAATGAAGTTGAACTCTAAACAAACTACATCCTTGAAAAATAAAAATCATTCTGTTCCAGCAAAAGCTATCAGATAATGTGACAGAGCCAGACGCACAATAAGATTTAGCCAAAGTAATTTGAAGTAGACCATGAAGGTATGGAGACAACCAAAACAACTAATGCTCTATGACAGCAAGAATTGCTAAAGGTTAAAATCTAAATTTAACTTACTTTGATGAGTGCACATACACACACATTACACACACACACACACACACACACACACATATATATATATATATATATATATATATATATATATATATATATATATATATATATATATATATACCCTTGTGTGCAATTTAAAATATAAAGCAATTTATATATATATATATATATATATATATATATATATATATATATATATATATATATATATATATATATATATATATATATATATATATATATACATTTACATACATAATTTACTGTCTAATATATGTATATAAATACATACATACATACATATACATATATATATATATATATATATATATATATATATATATATATATATATATATATATATATATGTATATATATATATATATATATATATATATATACATACATATATATATATATATATACATATATATATATATATATATATATATATATATATATATATATATATATATATATATATATATATGTATATAAAATTGCAAAGCAATTAACAATATATAAGTAAAGCCGCATTTATTTCTAACACTAGAGTTATATTAAAGAATGCTGTAGTAAGTGCTCTTTTGGGCAAGTGAACATAGAATTGCCAAACCTAGTTTCCTGTATGGCAATACAAACGTGAAGGATCTCTTGAATCAATATATCAAGTTCCCCTTCTTAAGCCCTGATACTTAGCTGAATAAACAGCATTATGTTAAGTACACTTATGACTAAAATTGTGGTTCACTGATGACCCTCTAAGTCACCTGGTTCTTGGGTTTATCATTGTTGGTCTCATTTGATTCTTGACAGATTCAGCAACAGATTCCAGTGAAATCCTAGTGGCATTTACTTTGGCAGATATGGACGAAGAATTAGTTTTTAGTACAGACAAATTTCTCCTTTAAAAAGATAGGGATTGTTTTCTGCATCACCGTTTCCTGAGACAAAGGAGTAGTACGTGAGGCTTGGGGTAGTGCTCCAGAGTCACTTCCCCTAGGGAGACTAAAGGAGCAATCGCCAGTTTCCCCGAGGTAGCTATGACTGAAGGTCCATCTGCTGTGGAATGACTCGAGTCCTCCAGCCTGATTTCCTGTTCTGTCTGACCTATCAGTATTACTCTCTTTTCCCAAGTTCTGCGTTTCACTAATTGATAGTGCTATTGAGTCATCATTTCATGACTGTCTGGCAATTGTTCAGTATTATTTAAAGTCCTCATTAAATCTTTCAGTTTTGCTGACTGAAGCTGTCAGTCAGTCTTTGCTTTGCCTCATACAATCTGACCTTTCATCTTCTGTTTACATTAATAGCTCTCTCATAAAGGTATCGATCACACTGAAAACACTGTCTGATTCAGTGTTCTCGCGTACCGTTGGGTTGGGTTGCTTACTTCTTTCACCATGAGCTTCCTGGTTACAGTTCACATGGATTTAAGGCTGCCCTTCAGCTTTCCACTGGCATGAGCATAATTTTAACAATGGAAGTAAAGCCGAGGTGAAGGGATTTAGGGTCTAAAGTTTAATCTTTACCACGCAGCTGATTTTAAAAGTCAAAAGCCAAAATGTGGATTCCATGCACTGTTTCATTAATCTTCTCACTGTTAATTTTCTCAAAATTCACTCAAATTTTCTTCTATTAATTCTAATAGCTCCTTGGAGAAGCCTGTTCTTTATTCTTGAGAGGGGTGTGCAATCAGGTTTATTGCCTTGAATTTCCTAAGTTTTTTTAGTTTTTTTCCATTCCATTTTTGGAGTTTTGCCTCAGTTAGGAAGAGCTTACTAATACACATTTTTGGCTCCACCAACTTGTCTTATTAAAGCACGATGAGTTTTAAATTTGTTTTCAGCGTTGTTCTCTCCCAGTTTAAGGGCAAAAAATTATTGAATCACACTCGTTTGAGTAAGCCAAGCAAGACCTGAATTTTCTTTAAATTCCTCTTTCTGAGGTTTTCCTAACATATTCAATGCCTGACTGATTTAGATCTGGAGGCAGTTAAGGGGCCACTGTTGCAACATCTGAGTTCTTCATATCATCCAGTGGCGTGTTACTCTTACTTGTGCCTGTAGTCATCAGCTGTGTCAATATTACATGATAGGGTCCAGGGATGCAAGGGTCTTTTACCAAACAGTCCACAGAATATGAAAGTTAACAACAGTACTGCCTGAAAATCATAAACAGGCACCATTAGACTTTCTTGAAGTTCATTCCTCTGCCCACTGTAACAGAGTTGACTCCCAGCGTCTAGTGCCTAATTTGTTATAAAAAGATGGTACTAATATGTTTAGGGTGGCTCTAGTGTTGGACTAACCTGCTTGATGGGACTGACAGAATTACATAAATGCAATCATCCCTAATTATCTGTAAGGGCAAGCCAGGCAGAATGTCAAGTGCCCTATTTCCCAAAGCATCCAATACCTGCAATCAATGGGACAATTCTAAGGAATAATTCCGTACTTCCGTACCTAAAAAATCAAAATGACTAGCATACTGATACCACTCCGGTCCAAACCTTACACTGTATAGCATGATAAAGAAAGGTTAAAAGACTTAGTTGTCAATGGGAAGAAGCTAATGAAATATGAAAGAGGAGGCAATAATGAGAAAAGAGGAAAAGTACTAACTTTTGATGGATCCAACTGCAAGAATCAGTCAGAGGAGACTGTCCCACAAAGGACAGGTCATTCAGCATCACACTAAATTTATGGGCTATTAAGACATTCTCCCAAAAATAAGGGTGCCAGTCAGCTTTTTTGGAGGGCAGGGTACAGCCTCTTGGCTTCTTGGCAAGTCTTCAGGGGTGAAGTTGCTAACTCCACGGCCCTTTATCTTGACCCCAGCAGATGGTGGTACCCAATTCCAGCTAAATGCGCTAATAAGCAGAAGTCCGGTAGCTGGCCACGGACCTAGCAATCTCGACCAAACTGCTGAACTAGTTGGCTAATCACTGACCTTGCAAAACGCATTTTATTCACAGCGGGTAGTGCAGGCACTACGACCCTATGCCTACAACAACTGACTGAACCTTATACCTCTCTCTCTCTCTCTCTCTCTCTCTCTCACACACACACACACACACAAATATAACCTATATAGATTATGATGTATATATGGATCAAATGTAATCTATATGGATTATATATATATACAGTATATATATATATATATATATATATATATATATATATATATATATATGGATATAAACATACATAATATAAATAAATATATATGTATATATTTATTCATTTATATATATTATACATACATAAATACATAAATAACCTATACTGTACACACATATATATAATGTATATACAGTATATGTGTATATATATATATATATATATATATATATATATATGTGTGTGTGTGTGTGTGTGTGTGTGTGTGTGTGTGTGTGTGTGTGTGTGTGTGTGTGTGTGTGTGTGTGTGTGTGTGTGTGTAAGGTTTATAATGTTGTGGGTCAGCTAAGTTAAAAAAACTGGTGTACATTTTTTTGCTATTACTTAATATGTAGGACACTAAGTTATCTTCAAAACTAACTGATGTGAGATTTTTGACATGGTATCCCTACACACGTTAGTTATCAATGCATTTTGTTTACTGTAAACCCTACAATATTATGCTGAATATATAGAGTTTACCTGTGTACCTGAATATTAATTTTCATAAAATCCCCCTTAAGGATGTTTTTCTAGTAATAGTGTTGGGAAGCTATTATGTCGAAAATAAACTACTGATCAATCCTATTTTTGCAACGCAACTTCATCTGCTACATCAACTCCTGTCTCTCGCTTCCACTATTCGTTTGAAATGCCGGTCACTTGTTACAAGGAACAGATTTATAATCAGAAACCTATTTTATGTTTCACGGTTACTATGTAACATGTATTTCGAAAATGATTCATACATGAAATAAAAACCCGTTGCCTCCAAGTAATTAAAATATGTAAAATGCTGCAAAAACATGTGTAAGAATTTAGTAAATCATTGCTGCAAATGAAACGACCGTTTCTTATGATGAAAATTATTACGTTCTATTAAATATGACGTCTTTAACACTCTGCTGAAAGAAAACAAAAGGCTGAAATTACAGCACATGTGAAACATATAAATATCACTCTTTGAATTACTCTACGAAGCTGACGCAATCCCATATACTGCTGTTTACAGTAGAAATTCTTTCAAGGAAAAATAATGTTACGGACATGACAAATTCTTTTAGCGTTACCAATAATTACGTTTTCTATGTCTCATTCGTCGACTGAAAACCTGCTACTCATGGGGAACTTCATTATTTCAACATTCGTTTCTAACATACGAAGGGAACGTTTCACTCAAGGTCTAGACCTTGGTTTCACTATTGACGAGAAGTTTACGAAGAAACTGGGGTGCTGCCGTTGTGGAATGTATTACATGACAATGGTGCTTCAACTATCGGAATTCTTCTCTCTATTTTAGCTTACCATGTAGTTTTCATAACACGAGTAACAGACCTCATTATTACTAAATACAAAATAAGCTATACCCACATTGCATAAATATCCAGCATTTTACAGTTTACGTGTGGTTGGTAATTCATTTGAGCTTGATGTAACCATTACTTCTAGCCTTCTACATGAACAGTCCCATTGGCATCAACGCATTTTAAAGTTAAGATTGAACCTGCACCGGTTGAATTATTGCCAGAGTGGAAGCAGCCTCAGGGCAGAAATGTTTATTGCTATTAAAGGGTTAATAATATGGACACAAGAAATTCAATATCACCTCTTTTAAAACCTTCTGTGTTTTTCAGCCATCAGCCTGCTTGACTGACACAGGCACAAATATAACTGTAAAACAGCCTGGAATTGAATAATGTCTGGTGTGTGTGTGTGTGTGTGTGTGTGTGTGTGTGTGTGTGTGTGTGTGTGTGTGTGTGTGTGTGTGTGTCTCAATCCAAACTTCCATGATGTAACAATATCGAGAAAATGTGATAATATTAAGTCAAAAAACAAGGCCAAGCGCTGGGACCTATGAGGTCATTCTGCACAGAAAGGGAAACTGATGATCGAAAGGTTTAAAAGGTGTAACAGGAGGAAAACCTCGCTGTTCCACTATGAAACAATTGTTAAGAGAGGGTGGAAAGTAAGACGGAAGAACAAGAATATGAACAGAGGTACAGTAAAAGGAATGGAAGGGGCTGCAGCTAAGGGCCAAAGGGACACGGCAAAGAACCTTAGTAAAACCTACAGTGTACTACATGAAGTGTTTAATATAGTCATTTACAATAAAGTTTAAAACATTTTCAACAATCATTTGTAATAAATGGACAATTAGTGCAAAAGATATCTAAATCTACATTTCCCATACCCCATAATATTGGAACCTAGTCTAGAGCAGCCCGTCACCTTCTGGTGATTATACTACAGTATCTACAAGTAAAAGCTTCGATATAATCTTTTTTATACGCAGGTAAACACTTTTCAAGATTCTGGCACAAAGGTGGTACAGTAACAATATCTGCTCTGGCACATGAACCGCAACAAATCAGAAATGAAATCGTTTTTACAGAAGGACCAGACTTAGAAGTGGCTAGTGAAAATATTTTTTTACACGCGAGCACACAGCTACAGAATAACAGGGAGACTACATTGTCTGGACCCCACGGCCTAAAGAGTGTTATGGAGGTAAGGGACGGGGGTGGGGTGGGGTTGGGGGTAGACTTGAAGTATACCCTCTGTACTGGCTTTACCCCTTATTATCAAATGAACAAGAGTAATAATGGTACCAGCACACTCTTGAATAAAGTAAGAGAAGGCATCCAAACAGAAGTCAGGAACAAAAGCAGAAGCATATTAATCAAGAACTGAATACCTGTGCATGACAGACAATGAAATATAGTTATCCACATAAAAGTTACACAAGAATGGACAAAATCAAGGCAGTTCTGGTCATGGATATGGAAAAATATGGTCTTTTGAAAGTTAAGATACCCAAGTCTAATAAACAGCAAGACAATAAAAAATAGAAATAACTGTGTTGAGTTAGATCATGGAAATAAAACCCAAGCAAAGTTAAAGCATACAACAGAGGCATGAAGGAAATGGACTGAGCATAGGTTAATCATGAAACAGGAGACAAGAGAGGTAACAAAAATATCAAATGAAAGGCTGGAATGTGGAAGTTTCGTTGTAGGCCCAATATCACCAATATCAATTTAGGTGACAAGAGTTAAATAGCGAGTTAAATACTGTATTAATGTTAATGTCAATTCTATCACTGTTTAATTTTACTTTCATTTACAGCAGATCAGCAAACCATCAGTCAAGATTAATATACTGATTCTTATGTAGTTATGCTTCAAGTATTGAAAACTTCATTTAAACATGCACACTCATAAAAACCAGTTAACAACAAATGGCTGGATACAGAAGAAATACTGGAAAACATGTTTAACATCAACAATAATTCCTCAACCTTTTGCAGTCAAACAGTACTCTTCAATACCCTATACCTAACATTTTTTCGGGCAGAATTTTCATTTGGTTCTTAACCTTACATATGCCCTTTCATCACAATCATATTGGCCTTTCCTAGTAAGCATCTGATAACTTACAAACCAACCATTTCTCTAACCAACTGCTCATCTACACTTTTTAGTATTTGTCTTTGAAATCTTTAATTTATTTCCTGGCATCTGAACACCACATCCCTCACCCTTTTACAATGCATGTAAGTCATTACGCTCAGTACATTGTTTTCACAGCTTTTCACATTCAATTTGTTTCAAAGTATCAATGGCCCTGATCCTCTTATTAACTAGTAGTCCTTAGGGGTATTTATATTTTATTCAACTGTTGGTACAGTATTCACCTTCTTACTTCTCCCACAATTCTAGACAACACAATCTATCTCAACAAAGTAACAGAAGTGTTATACGGTACTTTCTCAAATGCCTGCCCCACCACCATAACATGACTCCCTTCATTACACCATGAAACTTTGCTGTTCTGAACATCTGTGCAACATCATCATCATAAGTTTCTACATCAGCCTTTTCTTTTATGGGGTACAATGAGCTATTTTTGTTTTCCTCAGTCCTGGGAACTTTCAACCCAACTCCCACAAGGTCTAGTTTTTCATCTTTGGCCTTATCCATGATCTCCTAGATATTTGTGTAAGCCTTCATCCTTCTGCTTCTGAGACTGTTTTCACCCTTTCTCTCCTATCTATTGATATCTTGGTCTACTTCCAGCCACTGAATACCATATCTCTGCCACTCCAATTGTTATGCAATCTTTCCATCAAACTGGCTATAATTTCTAACACTGTTCCTTTTTCTTTATCAGTACCCATGCTTCTGATGAACTGATGAATGTAAGCCTTATTTAACCATTTCAAGTCTTTGCCTGCTCTATGCTTAAGCAACTTTTTTTATTTATCATTAGGTCTAGCTCTCTCTTTTTAATTTATCCAAGCTGCAGTTGCTCTTTTGATTGCTGCTTCAGAGACCAGTGTGTTAAACATTATTCAGTGCACAACAGAGAACTGAGTTGACCCCTACACCTTTCCTACAGCAACTAAAATGCCAGTTTCCAGATAGTAATTTTTCATTTCCTTCCTCTCCAGTCAACATAATCTTTGTTTTACTTACAATGCTATTCAAACGTTCCCAATGCCACTTTTCCTCCTCGTAAAACATTTAAAAAGAGCCGTTTTCTCATATTCTAGTTTCAGCATTAGGCCATCTGCATGTAGAGCAATTGCCAGGGTTCTCATTTTCTGCACTTTTGTAGCTTTCTTCATTACTGTACTACAATAAGCAGCAAAGGGCTCAGGGTTGACCACTGATGAACATTACCATTAACCTGATACATCTGGCATTATCTTATCTCCAACCCTTGTTACAATTCAGTTAAACTGCAAGAGATGTAACTTTTTCTTGCCCCATGCATATGCAACTGTTGATGGACTAGGTTTTTGGATTTGGGAATGGAAGAAGGGCCATTAACTACCATAATTCAAGTCCTAGCACCTCGACACACTTAGTTTGCCTATAAACTAAATTCCTGATATCCATACTATATCAGCCCCTATTTAAACTAAATACTGAAACATACTGACCACATTGCTAAAGGTAGTTCATTTACTCTACTACAATAAACAGTACAAAAAAAGGCTTTAGTGACTTCATGCTATAGCCAGAAAAATTACTTTCTCTGCCAATTTCTTCAACCAACAAAGGAATATACAGAAAAAATACAAAAATCTTATATATCAATTAAAGCTTTTATTAAGTCTCCTCAACTTGAAAGTCCAAATTACTGACCACTGTACTTCGGAAAAAATTTTTCATTCTAAAACATCTGCATAATTTTTAAACTACCACCTATAAAACTAGATTTTTATCACAGTGCTCATCAGTACAGTGACTTCAACTATCATTTATCAATAAAACATTCAGTGGAAAATACACAAAATGTACTAAATATATCTGTATCGTCGTATAAAATTTTTTTAGACGCAATAATGCATAATAATGCACAGTTTATCATACTCACTACTATTGTTTCCAAATACATACAAATTTATCATTACCACTGAAGAATCTGGGCTGGCATGAAAGATCTGTTATTACCTTTCTTCAACATGCCATAGTATATTATAATAACAATTATTGTTAATATAACAATCTTTGAAGTATGTTCCTGAGATTCACCTTGTACAAAGCAAACCTGCATTTAATAGACACTGTTTTGACAACTGCATACATAAGCATTTAAACAAGAGAAAATTATGATGTAAAGAGATAAATCTGATGTAAAGAGATAAATCACATTATATAATCTTTTGTGATTCTTCGGTGAATCAAAACTCACCTGTAATAAAACACAACCACTTTTGGATAACCACTTAATAGCTTACAAATAAATTTCTTTCATTGCTTATCAATTTTTTCACATAAAGCTGTTTTTACCTCATTTTGAAGCTAAATTTATTAAATTTGTCCTATCAGAGTATGTTTACAAATAAACACCAAATTAACAGAAATTTCTTTGCTTTTCATGATTATCTTTTTCACCATGAAAAATTATATTTTCCTCTCCAATTTATATACTTTTCTTTTAATTTTCTATGAACAGGTCATTTGGTATCAGAATCTCAGGGAATGAAATTTGCACTACATTAGCAGAATCTCACAGGGTAAGGAATGCTAAAAACAATTTCTCACTTCATACAATCTTGCTCCGTGACCTTTCAAGTATATCAAGTACATATATTCATTTAAAATGAGAAAGTTACAACTGTGACATTTTTATCAAATATAATAAACTATGATCTGAACATACCTGAAATCCTGAGTAACTACTGTACAACAAATAGCACCCAGTACTTAGCATGTCATATCATTTCAGTTCCCTTTACCACTGCCTTTTCTTTCTACATAAAGTAGACGGTGAAGTAAACCACCTGATTAATTCAATATTTTCAAACAAAGCCACCAGCATCAGGGAAGTTTTAAGACATTTGATTCTTTGATTTTGTTGCTCTTTTCAAGTCCTGTTAAACAATCTACAGCAATCACAGCTTGTCCAAGCTTGGCTTCTAATGCAGTACTGTTCTGTATCAATATTCACTACAGATGTTACTTGGAGGGATGTACACAAATGCTTCAAGTAAGTGTGTGTGTGTGTGTGTGTGTGTGTGTGTGTGTGTGTGTGTGTGTGTGTGTGTGTGAGTGAGTATATATTTATATATATATATATATATATATATATATATATATATATATATATATATATATATATATATATATATATATATATACACACACACACACACACACACACACTCTATATACTTAACATAATAAAAAACTGCCTGTACTTTTATACAGGAACCAAGATGTACCGTATTCATTCTCTCTCTCTCTCTTTCACTAAAAATGAACAGTAAACAAAAATACGAAACATTCAATAATGTAATCATATAGTGTTATATTATATATACATATCTATACATACATAGCCTATATATATATATATATATACACATACATATACTACATACATACATATATACATACAAATATGATATTTTAATGATAAAATAAAGTTTGTTCATACTTACCTGGCAGATATATATATAGCTGTATTCTCCGAAGGTCCGACAGAATTTCAAATTTCGCGGCACACGCAGTGGCCGGTCAGGTGGTTAGTACCCATTCCGCCGCTGGGAGGCGGGTATCAGAACCATTCCCATTTTCTATTCAGATTTTCTAACGCCACTGTCTCCTGAGGGGAGGAGGGAGGGCAATATACATATATATATATCTGCCAGGTAAGTATGAACAAACTTTATTTTATCATTAAAAATATCATTTTGTTCATGAGACTTACCTGCCAGATATATATATAGCTGAATACCACCTTTGGAGGGGGGTAGAGACAGCCAAGAAATAGGAAAAAACCAATTATTGGTAAAATTATTTTGGTTCCTTATCTGATAGCGTAGCTGACTGAGTGGTTACTGTCACTCTAGTCTGCTTCTGCTTTACTAGAGACCCCAGCGAGGTAGTGACCTATATAGCTGGCGACTTCTAGATGATCTGTCAACGGGGCGTGACCACAATGTGACTAGATCATAGCCCATACAAAGAGGACAAAAGAGCATTACTAACCACCTAACCAACACCTAAAGCGTTAGTTTGCAAAGGATTGGGAAGACTGCCTCCAGTAGTCGACCCAACAACCACAAAAACACAAATAAAAAGGGGATAGGATCAGAGTTACCCCTTGTCCCCAAGGTTGCTGAAGCAGCAATGTATGGTCCCAGCGAAAAGCAATTTCGTATGCTACCTAAACATCTTGCCAAGAGTGTGAGGCAAACACCGAATTGACTTCGCCAAAATGTGGCACTAAAAATGTCACTGAGTACCATATTTTTCTTGAACGCCATGGAGGTAGCAACTGCCCTCACCTCGTGAGCGTTAACTCTCAACAACTTGAAGTTGGAGTCGTCACAACTAGAGTGTGCGTCCTTAATGACGTCCCTAATGAAGAATGCCAGTGCATTCTTCGACATAGGTTTAACTGGTTGCCTCACAGAACACCATAAAACATCCAATGGACCACGAGTGTCCTGTGTTGTTTAAGGTAGTACTTGAGAGCTCTAACTGGACATAGAACTCCCTCAGGTTCCTGTCCAATAAGGTCTGCTAAACCTTTAATTTCAAAGTGTCTAGGCCAAGGGTTAGAAGACCTATCATTCTTAGCCAAGAACTTAGGGCTTAAAGAATAGACAGCATTGTGTTCCTTGAAGCCCACATGACGGCCTCGAACTTCTCTCACTCTCTTCGCCGCGAGGAATGCCGTTTCGAGTAACATCCTTAAGAGATGCAGAGTGGAGAGGCTCAAAAGGACTAAACATCAAAAACTTGAGCATTACGTCCAAGTTCCAAGCAGGGGAAATCAGCTGAGGAACCTTGGACGTCTTGAAAGAGCTCGTAAGATCGTGGAGGTCCTTATTGTCAGACAAAGCTAATCCTCTGTGTCTGAATACAATCGAAAGCATGCTCCGATAACACTTGATAGTCGGAACTGCTATATCAGTTTTTTCTCTTAAGTAAAGGAGAAAATCCGCAACCTGGCTCACAGTGATAGAGGAAGAGGAAAAGCCCTTCTTTCTACACCAACCTTTGAAGGTTGCTCACTTCGCTAGATATATCCTTTAGATGAAGAACTTCTGGCTCTAGCGATGGCCCGTGCCACCTGGCCAGAAAAACCCCTTCGCTCTGACCAAGTTTCGATAGTCTGAAAGCAGTCAGGTTCAGAGCGGGGAGATTCAAAGATATCTCGTGAAGTGGGTTTGTATGAGCAGGTCTGCTCTCATAGGAAGGGTCCTCGGAACGTCTACCAACCAGAAGAGAAACTCCGAGAACCAGTGGTTCGAAGGCCAAAACGTGGGGATGAGAGTCATCCTCGTCCCTTGTGAGGGCGCGAACTTGCGTATGACTTCTCCCAGAATTTAGAACGGGGAAAAGGCGTAAACATCTATTCCCATCCAATCCCAGGAAGAGCAACTATCGCAACTGCCCCAGGGTCGAGTACAGATGAGCTTTATAGAGGGAGCCTCGCTGTTCTTGAGGTCGTGAAAATATCCACAAGATGGCGACCCCAAAAATTTCCAAAAATCTTGGCAAACCTCCTGATGAAGGGTCCATTCCTTCGGCAGGAGTTGATGGCGCTAACAGAGCAGGTCTGCTCGAACATTTTCGACCCCTGCAACAAAACTTGTGAGAATCGAAATGTTGCGAGCATAGGCTCAAAGAATAATCTCTCTTGCAAGGCTGAACAGGGAACAAGTAGTATTGTCCGAGTTTGCTAGAACTACACGATTGCAAACTTGGACCTCGAAGAATTGGCGAGCTAAAAGATAGCCGCCAAATCTTTGAAGTCGATGTGCCAGGACACCTGTTCCTCTCTCCAGGTTCCTAACACTTCCTCTCCCTCTAGTGTTGCCCCCAACCTGTTGACGACCCGTCGGAAAAACAACACTAGGTTGGGGTTCAGAAGCTTGAGGGAGATCCCCTTTCTGCAATTCCGTTGGATCGAGCCACCACCACAGATCCTCTTTATATAAGGAAGAATTCTCAATTCCTCTTTCAAGTCTTCCTTGCTTTGTCAGTTCTCCAACAAAAAGAACTGAAGAGGCCTGAGATGCAGACTCCCAGAAAACAAACTTCTCCAGCAAGGAAATGGTCCCCAGCAGACTCATTCCTTCCTTCACCTAGCATGTTTCCTTTTCCAAGAAGGCCTAAACTTTTTCGTACATAGAAGTTGCCGTTCTTGACGGAGACGCTATAAAAGCTGCTGAATAGATCTGAATTCCCAGACACAATGGACAGTGGGGATCAGCTGCGACTTCTCCACAGACCAGAAGTCCCAGGGACTTCACGAGTTGCAGAGTCAACTGAAGGTCCTCCAGATACCTTCGCCGACGACGCTCGAATCAACCCGTCGTCCAAGTAGAGTGAGATCTGACGTGCGACAGATGCAACTGCATCGCAACGTTTTTCATGAGACGATGTAAACACCCTCGGAGCAAAATGTGACGCCAACAGCATCTGGTGTTCCCAGGCGGTCAACCATCCAAGTACTGACCAGACCCAACGTTGCTTAACCGCTGATCGGACGAGAAGCGGTGTTTTCAACGTGGTATGGCCGTTGTGCAGAGTCCAAAGCAGCGAGCCCTGAACTGGTACGTCTAGTCCCCAAGACAACCTGAGATACTTCACCAAACGTGGATGAATTGGGGCGTGAAGATAAGTATCTTGGAGATCCAAAGATACCATCCAATCCCGGGATGAAGGGCTCCTAGTATTGGCTGCGAGGTCTCCATCTTGAACTTTTCCTTCGGACCAAGTTGTTCGACCTGTTGACGTCAAGACGGGTCTCCAGCCTACTGAAAGTTTGGGACTAGAAACAATCTGTAGTAAAATCCCGGGGAACACCGAGTCCAAGATCTGTTCCACTGCTCTCGGTCGAACATCTGTTCGAGCAGGTCAAACAATTTTCTGTTTGACAGGAAGGCAGTTGGGAAACAAAAACAAAAGAGGAGACAGGAAGGGAATCAAGTAACCTCTCTCTAACAGTAGGAGGGACCAAACGTCTGCCCCTCACTCTTTCCAGGCTTGTGCAAAATGAAGCCTGGTTGCAAAGGGAGTCTGGAGATGAAGGAGTCACTTGCTACCTCTCTTGGAAGTGACATTCCTTCGGGAAAAAACTCTCTCTCGTGGTGCGGGTCTCGTGTTGCTTCCATGGAAGCCCCTTTGTTATGCAAACATTTAGCTTTCGTTTACTTTTTGTATCTGAGATCGGTGCAAGCGTTATGAAGGAGATGCAGTTTGAATGTCGATAACTTTAGAGGTTTTGAAAAACGATATTTTTGCTTCTCTGTGTATTTATTTGCTTGCCGTTACACAGTTTGATGTTTTTATGACATAATGAAAAGCCAAAAAATAGACCTGCAAAGTAATATAACTTCGCTAAATGAAGCTAAATGAAGCGAGTGTCAAAACACGGCTGAGGTTGGCCAGCGACGTTTTACTTAGTCAAGCTCTGAGCTGCTACTGACTGCCCTGTGGCATTCCTGTTGCCCCCTGTCTTTCGCTGATGCGTACTATGTCCACAGGTTGCCATAGATCGCATTAGATATTATTTCATAGCTAAAAGGAAATTACCACCGATATACTGACAATATCATTACATTATATGAAAAATGTAATTTGACTATGATAGGTTACTGTTTTGTTTATAACTTCTAACTGTGGCGAACTTTTAAATAAAACTTTCTGAGAAGATAGTCAGGATATGTATGATGCCATATATAAAATATCCCAGAAAATTTTATTTCCGATTTTTTCGTCAAACGCTCCCCTTAAGACAAAGACAACTGCGAAGGTGGAGAGAGAGGAGCCGACGGTTGAAAAGTCTCAGGAAACAGATCCTTAAGAAAAAGCCAGAGTCTGATAATCAGAGGAAGAAGAAGACGAAAGAAGTTTCTCTTCATACAAAGGCTGTGACGAAAGAGGATGTTCTTCCGCAGCTGGTGGGTCTTGAGTGAGTGGTGAAAGTAGTTCCGATTCGCCCGACACGCAAGCGGGAACTCCCGCGAACGAAGAAGTAAATCAACTAGAGTACGTATAGTAAACATAAAAAATGTGGGAACGCTTCACGATTAGCGTGTCATCCTTGCGCAAGAGCCATGCTAATCTTCTCTGTATCGTTCCAATTAGTATATGTACTGCCGAAGCAAGTACTGGCTAAATTAAGAAGGACATCAAATGTTGAAGCGGGTAGTTGTGCGACATGATGAACAACTGGAGCGGTGTCAACACAAGACTTGAAGCTATCACGGCGAAGCGAGCGCGGAGCGTCATGGCGTGGCGCGCGAGAGGCTCCGTGGCAAGTACTAGAAGAGAGTCAGCGCGTGGCGCGAGCGTCATGGCTGGCGTTGTGGCGCGAAAGCGTCAAGGTGAGGAGCGCGTGAAGCGTGAAGCGCCGACGAAGAGCAAGACGCGCTCCTGGCGCGAGACAAGAGAAAAGGCCAACACCTCAACTCGGGAAGACGAATAGGAAGCCACTAAACACTCTCTAGAAGACAGACGCTCTGTATCGTTCCCGAAGGGGGAGACGAAGGTGAAAGTCTGTACCTCTTAACAGGCAGATTCGAATCTTGAAAGGTTCATGAGAGCATCCAGCTGTTGTTGCAAACCCAACAAAATCTTACAGCGTTGGCGAAGCCACTCTCTCGGGAGAAGGGCTGAACCTGAGAGAAGGAAAGGGGCGAGAGACGTATACTTCCTTCCACAGGGAAGAAGCTCTAGCCCTTGCCTTAGCGACAGGGGTCGAGTAGAGTGATCATTCGAAAAACACTTTATTCTCTTCTGCAGAGGAATATCCACGCAACTTTCGGGGAAGAGTACAAACGTCTAGAGGAAGAGGGCGTGAAGCGTCCTCTCCTCTAAGCTTCTCTTAAGAGGGCGAGAGTCCAACCGAGAGCTCCAACCCCGTGGCGGGAGGACGTGTCGGAGGGCGAAGCAATCCTTCAGGATGCGTGCCTGAGCACGATCCCTGGCAGCCTGGGTAGCGTCATCAGGACCTGCCGAAGGGACGCCAGATCGGTGGGAAGCCCCCGTAACCCTCATGCGGCTTTCGACATGCCCCCTCCCTGGTCCTGGGAGTTCGACAGAGGTCCAGGCCTAGAGGCATTATAGGGCCGATCTGACGCCCCCTCCACAACACTAGGGGCACTAGCACTAACACTATGCGTTTGAATTGCATTCACTTTAGTTTCAAGAGCACGCATTGACTCCACACGAGAGCCAGGGAATTACCTTCTGCAGCAACAAACTACAGGGTTAGTAATAAATTACTACAGGGTTACTAGTAGGAGAAAACCCTGACTGTCCAACTAAGGCTCCTGGCGCGAGACAAGTGCACTCTAGGAGGAAGATTTCCTCAGCCTATCACGCTCCAATTTAAGCATATAGGCTTCATATTTCTTCCACTCACCCTCAGACAATCCCACACATTCATTACCGATTATCATAGAGCATTGAACACCCTTACATATCATACATAAAGAGTGAGGAACTATCAAAGTCTTCGATAGCCTCACCTTACATTCACCCAAGCTACAGACTCGATAGCTAGAGGTAAGACATCTTAATTATAAGAAAAGTCAAAAGCAAAATCAAAAACGGTCCACAAAGAGCGTATGCCAAGTCACAGATCCAGTCGAATACCAAAAACAACCAAAATACTTAAGTGACAACAAATTTCGAAATCCAAAGGCGGAGGAACTGACAACAGGTGTTGACAGTCCGGCGACAGAGAAAATCTGAATAGAAAATGGGAATGGTTCCTGATACCCGCCTCCCAGCGGCGGGAATGGGTACTAACCACCTGACCGGCCACTGCGTGTGCCGCGAAATTTGAAATTCTGTCGGACCTTCGGAGAATACAGCTATATATATATCTGCCAGGTAAGTCTCATGAACAAAATATATATAAATATGTAATATATACATATATATTCATATGTACACAGACATACATATACTGTATAAACATATACATATATGTATACACATGTATGCATATATAAACATATGCATAAACAAACATAATATATACACATACATATACATTATATAGATATATACACATACATATACTGTATACACATACATGTATGCATATATATACAGACATATATAGGCCTACACATATATGCACATTTGCTATATAGCCTACATATACACACATATATACTTATATAAATATATACTTTTACATACATGTATATATACTAATATATACATATGTACATACATACATATATATGTATACAATATACAGTATATATATATATTAAAGTATACATATACATATGTATACATGTATAACTACATATATACACATATATATACATATATAAATACAGTCAACCCCTGTTATTCGCAGGGGATGCATACCACTACCCCCTATGAATGGCTAAAATCCGCAAATACTTAAAACCCCTTTAAAAATGCTTATGATTGTCTATTTTGATATTTCAAAACACCATAAAACCCTCTAAAAATGCTTATACCTGAATACTTTAATAGTTTTACCACAAAAAGTGTATTTAGTCATGAAAAGGATATGAAAATAAAGTAATTTTTTAATATTTCTCTATGAAAAATACCGTGAATAGGCGAATTTTCCGTGAATAATGTGTAAACATATTCCACAGAGAAATCGCAAATAGGTGAAGCCGTGAATCCGGAACAGCGAATAAGCAGGGGCCCACTGTACAGTATATAGCCTATATGTATTAATATATACATATATGAATACATATACATATACATATACATATAAACAGTGGACCCCCACCTTTTTGCTGTTCCGGATTTGCAGCTTCACCTATTTGTGGATTTTAGCTATTCGCAGGGGGTAGTGGTATGCATCCCCTGCGAATACCGGGGGTCGACTGTATACATATGAGTATATCTAGGAACCATGATATATGTATATAGTCTCTCTCTCTCTCTCTCTCACTTAATTTGAATATAACAGTATAAAAAAACAGTAACTATTTAATGATGTAATCATATACATATATATATTGTATATAAATATAAATATATACACATATATACACAGTACATAGATTATTGACTGATTTCCATTTTCACAATTAAATTCCTTTATTGAGAGGAATTGTACTCATTTGCCATATCTTAGCTGGTTTTGTTTTCTGTTATGAATATTCTGCTTTGCAGAACAATAAAAGAAATACATACAGTACTATATTTGTGTACCCCAATATGAATAATCTTCCCCAAATTCTGAGTAAAAACAGAAATATAAATAAAATTTGACTGACCTATCCCTACTTTACCCCTACACTGTACAGTATTTGGATCCATTATCAGTACTGGGACCTATGAGGTCATTCAGCACTGAAATGGAAATTGACAGTAAAACGGTTTGAAAGGTGTGACATTAGGAAAACCTTACAGTTGCACTACGAATCAATTGTTGGGAGAGGGTGGAAAGTAAGATGACGAGAATATGAAAGGAAGTACAGTAAAAAAGGCATGGAAGGGGTTGCAGCTAGTGGCCAAAGGGACACTGCAAAGAACCTTAAGTAATGCCTACAATGTGCAGAATGAGGCGCGTTGACGGCAATACCCCTCCAAACTGGGTAAAAAAACAATACAGGTATTATTTAAAATCATACCCAACTTCTTTAAAAAATGGTATTCAGACCTGGACTATCACATAAGAATATATACTGATACAGTAGCTTTACAGTCATGCAAGTTAGTGTAATCATATTAATTTTGTATTGGAAAAAATCAGAATTTTCTAGTGATTTCAAAACTGCTAATACAATAATTTAACTCCAATAACTTACTTTCCAAAATATGGCACAATTTACCAGAAGTCACAGGACAGAACTTCAAGTTATTTTTTGGCAGACAAAACTAGGTCTGTGCCTTTATGGGGAGGGCTAATTTCCTCATACTTGTGTCTATGCTATGTTTATGCTAGTCATTGGTCCTTACAACCTTAAAATGATAAATGTAACGAAAAAAATAGTGAAAAAGGTTCTACAAGATAATGCCCATCCATTTCAACACCCCTTCCATATCAATCGGTGAACACTGTCTCCAACTCCCTCCTAATCCTTATAGATTACCTCTACGCCTACAAACATTTCAACACCCTTTTGTCCTCTATTCTATATAAACAACCAAACCACCTCAAAACACACTAACCCACTTTGCCACTTATTACTGCCCACTTTCTATATCTACGTTTGTCACCCTTTCAATTCTTACTCCACACATACTGCACAAAACATTCATATAAAAGATTATAGCTTGTCTCACATTTGCATTTAACACTAAAATGCTATATAGTCACCAATGGGCCAGGGAGTTGAGTAAAATTCTCTGGTTTGCATGTGTGAAGCCTACCAAGGTAAATCCATAAGTACCAAGCTCTTTTACGACACTTGAAACTAAGTCAATAGCACCATGGAATTTTACTCAAGAGACAAGCCAGAAAACCTGTCCAGGTACTCTGTGATTATAAGGCACAATGTACATGAACTTGTGTCAAGTATGCTCACAAGAGATGGATCCAGCCAGCTTAGAGCACAGGTAGTGCTTATGCAGGTCACAAACAGACAATACAAAAGTACTTGAAGCAGACAGGCACAGGTAGGCCACACACAAGAACATAACCATGAACACATGTCATCCAGCCAATCATCTTCAAGCTGAGACTATTTAGGTCAATGTGATTTTAGAATAACGATCACTCTTAGCCTATATCAAAGTCTAGATGCCCAGTTTGTTTTTTCTGGTCAGTTGAATTTTTCTTTTTAACATGAATTTCACGAAAATTTCCCAAACACTGAAACCATGTACTACAAAAAAAAAAAAAAATCAATTTACTTAAAACATATGAACACACCCCAGACATGGGAAATTACCCAAAGCCATTTAGGTTATTTTTCGGAAGACTCTAGCCACCTCCCACTTTATAATTTATATTTTTCTTGGGTAAAACACATCAAAACAAAAAATTTCTTCTCAATACATAATCTTCACAAATGCTTAATAACAGAAAAGTAATTAATCAAATTACGACTTATAAAGTATGACAATACCTGCCCCCACGACCCCTCCATAGCTAATATGGCAAAAATGTAACCAGTACACACTCCTAAGTTACGATAGGTTGGTAATTTTAGGTTTTTGTAGTGCCCTATCATTTCCTAGCCATTTTTGCCTGAAAAACCCAAAATAAGTTTTCATGCAAAAATGGCTAGCTGGCACCTTTCAAAATGGCTGGCTGGAGTCTTCCAAACAATTACCGCCATTTACTTGGTAAAAGTGCAGACTCAGGCACATTATTTCCGATGACTGCTTCCATATTTCAATATGATGTAACCTAACCTAAACTAACCCAGCCTATCCTAGCCGGAGCGGGGCTTTCAGGAGCCACCTCAATGCAACATCACCCATAATGGAATGATGCGTGCGCAACTATTCTGCAGTTACCCATTTCTCTTCGGTTTCCCATACTTAGCCTACAAGTAATCTATTTGCATTCAAGTAAGCCTAGTAAGCTACAAGCCTACACGTAACCTAAGATAGAGTATTAGGCCTAGGCTATTCTTCTTATGCTACCAGGCCTAAGACTTTGATGGAATTCTTTGCTAGGATCGGTCGTACCCTAACTTAATATAAAATTCTTCACCGAAATAAAAATTTGAGGTGCAATGCGGTTATTTTTCGGAAGACTCCAGCCACCTCCCACATTATAAAATATATTTTTCATGGGTAAAATGCATTAAAAAAAAAAGGTAATTCTAAGCCGGCTGTCCGCGGTGAGCTAGACTGTGGCAATTGGCGTTTTTCTATTTTATTTTACTTGCTTTACAAGAATTTAAAGTCATATTTTGTCGGCCGGCTGTAAATATACCGTAATTGACCTTTGAAGACTACACGACTTAAGTACCTAACGCGGGGTAGGTCTAAGCCGGCATTCCGTGACAAGCCCCCCCACCTCCCCTCCATAACTAATACGGCAAAATTGTAACCAGTAAACACCTCTAGGGTACGTTAGGTTGGTATTTTTAGGGGGGTTTACTGGTTACAATTTTGCCGTATTAGCTATGGAGGTTGGGGGCTTGCCGCGGAATGCCGGCTTAGACCTACCCCACGTTAGGTAATACAAGTCGTGTAGTCTTCAAAGGTCAATGACAGCTTAGTTACAGCCGGCCGACAAAATATTACTTTAAATTCCTCTAAAAAGTAAAAAATAACATAGGAAAACGTCAATTGCCATAGTCTAGCTCACCGTGGACAGCCGGCTTAGAATTACCAAAAAAAAAATGTCTTCTCAATACATAATCTTCGCAAATGCCTAACAACTGAGAAAAATAATTAATCAAATTACGACTTAAAAGGTAAGACAATACCAGCCCCTCCACAGCTAATACGGCAAAATTTTAACCAGTAAACACCCCTGGGTTAGGTTAGGTTGGTATTTTTAGGTTCCTCTAGTGCGCTGTCATTTCCTAGCCATTTTTGCACGAAAGCCCCAAAATGGTTTCTCATGAAAAAATGGCTAGTTGGAGTCTTCCGAAATATTACAATGAAACCACAAAACAGGGTCTACTTAGTAAATAACAGATTTTTAACTGAATCCACTTTAGGCTAATACTCACACACAACAAGCCTGATACATCTGCCTCAATCTTCCAATTTCAATCTATTTTTCTTATACTTAAAAAATTAGTGTTATCGGATAAGTCATTCAAGTTACCGGATAAGTCATTCAATGCAACCTATTACCACGTGCACACAAATATTTACGAACATAAATGAACTCTAAAACGACACGCCATCCATCTACACATGGGAAATAATTAACGACTGGACAGTCACACGCACCGTGCACGTGCAGTAACTGTAACACAAAGACATTCTGGTAACGTAAAGCTTCTTGTGTTGCCTCCCTCCTAAATCAATGTTGGAAATAAAACCGAAGAAAAATAAAAAATGAATAACAATTAGCTTAACATACATATTAATATAAAATGCACTATTTCAAAAGACCTTGAAGAGACGACTCTAAATGACATGAAGTAAGTCTTTTTTAATTTTCACATGACTACGAATGCGCACTGTTTACGCCCTCTGTTGGGTTGTCTTTACTTCGAATTGTTTACGCAACGATTCTTACTATTGACTTCCTGGATCTTCCCGAGTTAATTAATGATGAAGTAAAATGTTAAGATCTAGCAAAATTAATATATAAAAAGGGTTTTGAAGTAATTCTTGGCCTTCATTAGTAACATAGCCTGACAATCATAGTAGGGACTTACGGAGCAATTACATTAATGGAAATAAAGTTATCGAAGGGATTAATATGAAGACCAGCACAAAAGTTTCTAGTTGTGCCACCACTGAGTTGACAGAACCATATATACCAACATTCTTTACCTTACCATCTGTTTTCCTCCCACCCTCTCATGGATAGGTGACTGCCTCTTCCCGTTATCCTTATACCATCCTTTGTCAACCTACATTTGATAACACAGCAAATTCGTTTGTGCAACTTATATTTCCACTTGTTCGTGTGAATTCATGTAGCTGAGGTTGAAGGATGCTTCTCTTGGTTATACACAAAGATTGCTCTAAAATAAGTGTACTGGTACAATTTTTAATTAAGACCATTTTATTTGAAGAACTGGATAAGCCACATCTTTCTGACAAGGATAACTGTCCTTCAACGCTGGTAATAATTATTGGTAGGAAGTGTTCTAGTGATGAGATGAACATACTGTATAATTATATTTTGTCGAGAATTCAACACGATGAAAGATAAAAGCCGCAGTATACCCAGACAAACGTTTTTAATAAAAGTGTTGTATAGTAGCCTTGAACTCCATACATAATACCAAAAGTACCAAGGAATGCTTCCCATATGTTGATTACCTGTATTAGTGGGAATGGTAATGTTACTGTATTGTCAACATCAGAAGTCAAAATTTTGAAAAAAGCAACTACCATGCTAAACTGGTGTTTGACAAACCCTCTAAATAAATTTCTGGTAGTGGTCACCTCTGCGTTAATATACTGTAATATATTACTGCCCTCGCCTGTATTCTGCTAGCGTCCTGGGATCGTTACGGGCCTTCCCAGCTCCGAAGAAAAGAGTAAGATCTACTTGATATGTTTATTGAACTTTACTTTTTTCTTATGAGTCCCTGTGTACGCCGTATTGAGATTCAATTGGATTCATGGACGACGCTCTAACTATACCACTCAAGTTGTTTAAGAGACGATTTATCATACCTTATTTTTATTGAATATGTATATATCTCCGGCTACGGAATTGTATAGGATTAAGGTATGTTATTTTGTAGTTTCATTTAAATGTTTTTATTAAGTTTGATATTTTGTATCCTGCTTCTCCTTCTATCGTGTGTTGGCGTAATTTACGCCCAAGTGCAATTGATGTTTTGCTACATTCTACTTATTTCTTGAGTAAAAGTTAGCTAGGCGAGTGGTGGTTCTGACTGCAATGCTTTTGCGAATGTCTTTTCCTCCCTCGTTCCAGCTTTCCAGGAGAGCTTTTTTTTTTTAGGTTTAAGGTGATTGTGTAATATAAGTGCATTGTTATTTTTGTCTAGTGTGTTCTTTACCTCCTTCACTATGAGATTTTTGTCTCGAGTTTATTTTCTGGTAGTGTCCTACCAAATATCATACTGGTACTAAATAACCAGGAGAAAGAACCTGAAAGCACCAGGAACAAGCACGACATTCGGTAAGACACTGTCAAAAGATAAACACCGAAGGCAAAAATCTCAAAGTGGAGGAGGTAAAGAACACACTAGGTAAAAATAACAATGCACTTTTATTACAAAAATCACCTTGAACCTACAAAATAAAAAAAAAAGCTCTCCTGGAAAACTGGAACGAGGAAAAACATTGCAGTCAGAACCACCATTCGTCTAGCTAACTTTTACACTAGATAAAGAGACAGGAATAAGTAGAAGATAGCAAAACACCAATTGCACTTGGGCGTAAGTTACGCCAACACACGATAGGAGAATCAGAATAGAAAATATCCTTAAACTTAATAGATAAGATTAAATACAACTACAAAATAACATACTTTAACCCTAGACAATTCCATAACCGGAGATATATACAATAAAAATAAGGTTGCTGATAAATCGTCCCTTAAACAACTAGAGTGGTACAGTGGAGCGTCGTCCATGAATCCAATTGAATCTCAATACGGCGTAGTCAGGGCGTCCATAAGGAAAAAAAATTAGTTAAAAAACACATAAAATAAATCTCACTCTTTTCTTCGGCGCTGGGAGGGCCCGTAACGGTCCCAGAACGCTAGCAGACTGAAGGCGAGGGCAGATGAAGGTGTAGCAACACCACACAGGACACTCGGCAGGACCCAGGAGTAATATAAATTAAGGTGACCGCCGACACAGCACATAGGTCACAATGCGGCAAAGGAGCTGGCACCACCAGCAGGCGTCTCCAAACGTGAGGGGACCAAGGGTGTCACAAACGTAAAGCTGCAGAGTCTGCCTTCAGAAGCAGAAGGTGCTAAACATCGTCTAAGCGGGACTGTTGACACACTGAACTGGAGGCGACCGCCAAAATACTCCGCGCCACTTGCGGGAGGAGTCGGCACCGGGCGACAAACGACCTGACCATCACCAGCAAGCATGAAAACAGAAACACTCTTACATGGGGGATGTATCGATTAACGCAGAATTACCACTGAAGGGAGGTGAAAAGACCCAAGCACAGCCTACAAGTGTCAAATGACAAACAAAAGCAAAATAAACAAAACTAATGAAAATATGCTGTACATTAAATAAACGGGTCTGCAAGTAATGAATTTACGTTACTTTCATTACAATACACACACACACACACACACATATATATATATATATATATATATATATATATATATATATATATATATATATATATATATATATATATATATATATATATATATATATATGTATATATGTATGTCAGTATGTATATGGTGTCAGTACAAACAAACTGCCCATGAAGAATATTTTATCCAAGTGGTTACTTTAACTTTTCCCATGCATGTAGCACCATGGCATTTCCGCAAATATTTTCGCTATGATATACAGTACCATTCTGATCTATAACTGACACATCCCGTTGGCTGTACAATCCGAGACAGCCTCCACAAAAAATACCGAACGTGAAAGTTATCAATCAATGATTTACATTCATTATAATTGTGTCTATTCTGCATTTTGAGGACGGGGATATTATTCTAGTCCTACTTAGAATTGTACGTTGTGTCACTTTCCAGACAGCAGGGGTCATTTAATGCAAAAACTGTTGTCGCACTATGTTCTCCTCAGTTCCACTATTTCATCATCATCATTATCTATAACGTAGTGTGACGGATAAGCCCTCCGTGAAATTCTACCATTCATATCTTTCATGAAATTTATCTTCCATAAATCTCCACTGGTGTCCAGTCTCCCTTCTCATAGTTCTCATCCAGGTGGTTCTGGGTCCTCCAACTCTTCTGTTGCTCGCAGGAGTCCAGCTGACACTGCCAAATACTATTATCCCAAGATTGAACAAGGACATGTCCAAGCCTCACTAGGCTATAGCATTTACTTTTGAAGTACGAGTATATCCTTGCATTTCACCAAAACCTACCATACGAATATATGCATGGTCTTAAATTTTAGAAATAACAATTTGTCAAAAACATCCGACGTGGTTATCACATAATAGGTTATGTTCTTTTGCGTTTGAGTCCTTATACTATTGGTCTATAATAATTAATATCTATATTTTTAGATGCTCACTCAAACTGTTATAAAATAGACGAGGTTTAGCCATTTTGAAAACGTTCTACGAATCCGCTGGGAAAAGAGGTGCTAAGACCTTTGCCGATTATTCTGAAGGTAAGCCAAGTTTTGAAGTTGACAGAACCTATTTCAGGGAAAGCTGGATGTAGTCGAAGGGGCAGTGGAACTAATTTTGCGAAGATGCATGAATGTGAGTTAACAGCAACACAGCATTCCACCGGAATCCTAGTGTTGCACATACAGTACATATCCTAACATCCATCCTTAAAGTTGATCATGTTTTACCAAGTCTATCAAAGGAGCAAATGCATAAAACTTACATTACTGTTGATGGTATTACCCGTAAACAGTCCATTGGTAAACTGCAAGAAACAGTATCACACGATGAATTGGTAAACACCTTCGCCAAAGCTACAGTATATAGCTTTAATGGACCTTTATTCAGAACTGATGCAGTGTTAGATCACTACTTCGAGGGCTTGAAGTGTGAGGGCTATTTGTGTTTCATCTCACAGGAAATCAGTAACACGGACAATGTAAATCAGATATCACAAACTACGAATTTTGATCTTGCGATCTCATGCTGCACCTGGATGCTCCATACACAAATAGTTCGAGTTACAATCAGTTTACTTTTGAACTAAGCAAGCAGTGATTTAGGGGAAGAAGACTTGTATTAATTTGAATGTGACGCTTTGGTATGGACTATAGTTACGTAACTAGGAATGAGGATGCGTAACTAAAAATCATTTGATTTGAAAGTAAACAGTAGCATCTTGTAAAGAATGTTAGGGTGGTTATACGATTCGGAAAAGGTAGTATTGGAACTTTTCATGAGCTGAATCTAGTAAACTTAAATCTGTGGCTGAGCAAACATTACTATCACTAATTAAGGTGAAATTGTTGACATCCTGCATGTTCAGATTGTTTTTGAGGCAGCCACTTCCAACTCTGCAAATAGCAAAAATATTTCGGATCTATAATAGTACACCAAACTATACTTGTCATGAAAACAGTTACTGAAGTGCTATAACGATACACGCAAGGAAGTTGTTAAATTAGCCACATGAGACAATGTTCTTTTGGGATTTCGCACTTATTGGCCCCCATGATAAATCCTATTAACATAGGGGGTGATCACTACCTGAAAAATGATGAGGATTTGTCAGACCAATCCAGAATGATGGAAGAGTTCACTCTTCCGGGGAGCACAAAAACATAAAATACTAGTCTTGGCCTCCACAGCAGATGGGTGGTACTGAACACAGGGACGGACGTATAACAAAATTCCTAATATTTTGACAATTTATTTTCAGAAAGGCCAGCTTTAGCAAAGTAATCAACGACAATTTCCATTTCAAAGTCAACGACAGTCTTTCTCCTGAACGTTTTCCTTCTCAGCAATGTGGATCTATTATTCTGCTAATGGGTGCTCCGTAAACCTACAGCAAAGTGGCGATTGCAGCACATCAACACCATCTATCCATAAATGACTTTTTTTTTCAAACGGCAGGCAGATGCAGTTGCAGAATTCCCAACTCTGCTCCTTACAAGTTAATCCAACTTGCATGATTAGAGTTAATGGAATATGGAGTGAAAGTGAGAAGTTACGAGTGATATAACTGTAATCTTGTCTCCCAGATCCAGAATGAGTTACCATTTGTGCAATCAAATGTAATCCCACTGTGCAAATTACTGGTTCAAACAGCAACCCGTACCGAGGACAGTAATCACAAGCGTAAGTCTTACAAGCAATTGCAAAGACAGCATGCCTTAACAGCAGCAAGCTGTTCTGATTGAGAAAATTTCAAATCCCGTCTTGAAATGCCTGCATCTGCACGAGTTAAAAGGAAATAAATGTACAACGGTGGTGGTAAGAGATTCAAACGGGATTATCATTGTCCTCCATGGACCCGAGCAGAATGAGCTCGTCGTCTGAGTCATGGCGGGAACTCGAGTTCTGACCAGGAGTGCAGCCGCTGTCCTCCTGACTGAAGGAGATGAAGCTGGTGGTTGAGAAGGTCTTGCTGATGCGGAGGGCTCCAGCCTCCAGGACCGTGCCGCTGATGTTGGATAGACGGTGGTGCTCGCTGTCGTCATCGGGAATAAGCCTCTCCCCTGGAAAATAGGCTCATTGAATGCGCTGCTTGGCTGCAGTGAAGTCAGAGGGGTCTTTCAAAATATCAATCATAATTCTGAATGAGAAAGAGTTTTCATTTGTACGTACAAAATCCATTACAAAAATATATCGCATGCATCTATGGGTAATCAATTGGTTGTCAAAAAAAGTCGCTAAATATAATAATCACAAAATTTTACAAGTATCACATGCTTTATTTAAATACTAAAACATTGTTTCATTATGAAAATGTTCATTTCATTTGTAAATAAAATTAACTGAGTATATGGGGATAAAATAAAAAAAAATCGTAGTATATTCCGTCACATAAACAATAGTAATTCACCACAGCCGCTGAAATTTTTAAATTAATATTTCATGAGTTCTTCAATTAGATAAGTTATTTAAGAATCATTAGAACCTGTTCTATTCAGTTTCTGTAAGAATGACGATCTGGTTCTCATAAATACTCAGAAAACATTACTCTTGTCCACAAATAAATCTATACAGTGTATTTTACACAGCTGAAAGCCTTGTCCAAGAAAAGGCAACAGAAGTGTTCATTAAGTGACAGCTGACCTAAACAGCAAAGAAGAGCTGCATCTACAGATACGCTGTCATCGGGAAGCTGAATAATCAAGGGAGTGAAATGGAAGGACGTAAAGCGCAGTGTACAGAAATACCGCAGCTCCCGGCATGGAGAAGAAATTGCCTGCAAGGAATCAGGCCTTGACATTCTTGACATTCTTTCGGCATGTGAATTGGATGGCAAAGAGCAAATCTTAGGTGACCTACAATGCAGAGATATGACGCCACCTGGTGTCACACGAGTGAATCATCCGCCGTCTACTACAAGCAAGTGACTACGCAGACGTTCAGGGATCATAACTCTGCAGAGGCAGTTTAATATATCTACACATTGAAAGGCTATGAATATAATGGCATGCAGAAGATATACAGGCATAGGTGTTAGCAGCTACTTTAACTATGAAGATCTACCGGCTTTTGCAAGGGCTAGCAATCTCATTCCAATACAAGTATTGAGAACTGCAAGGTTATCACCTTCCAGGGTCCTTCTAATGGGAATGTAATATATATATATATATATATATATATATATATATATATATATATATATATATATATATATATATATATATATATATATATATTTAATAAATAAATAATAGAATTACTTTCTGAAATTGGGGTGGCTCGCACCTGAGCAGGTTACCTCCTCTATTATGAAAAAGGCATAATTTACATGTGTGTGTATATATATATATATATATATATATATATATATATATATATATATATATATATATACTGTATATATATGTATATATACATACATACATATATACATTTATATATTATATGTATGTACATACACACATATATATATATATATATATATATATATATATATATATATATATATAAATTTAATATTATATATATATATATATATATATATATATATATATATATATACAAGAAAGTGTGTATGTATGTATGTTTCCCAATAGAAGGGTACCCAAACTATGGTAAAACCACACTGTTTTCAGCATGTTATTCGTTATTATACATTGAATGTTTGGTTAAATGTGCGGGACTTCATGACTGTTGCCATAACTCTTGATTTCTGCAAAGCATCTGACAGCGTCTGGCATAAGGCTCTGTTAGCAAACCCACTACATACGACTTTACGACTTGCTGCAAGCGCACTTCTTGCGTTTTTCTAGCAACCCTGCATGCGCTTCCTCCCCCCACCCCCCCGACTCTTACACCCCTCCCCCCTTCTTAAGTGGCGTTTCCCATGTTTCCATATCTCATTCACTCTTTCCCTTCTTTTTATTCATGAACTTTTGAAGTCTGCCTCTTCTTCTCCTCTTAATACTTTAGCAAAGATTTTACACATGTTTCTCATTATATATATATATATATATATATATATATATATATATATATATATATATATATATATATATATATATATATGTGTGTGTGTGTGTTCATATATAAATATAAATATATATGTACATATATATTTTATAAATATATATATACATGTAATTTTATACATATAAAATATATATATATATATATATATATATATATATATATATATATATATAATTTATATATATATATATATATATATATATATATATATATATATATATATATATATATATATATATATATATATATATATATTTTATATGGATAAATACACAGTACATAAGAACATACAAACATTTAAATAAAAAAGGTCGTTTACCAGTTCTGTGTCATACAAAGTATCTAAATCTATTGTTGTAATTTTCAACCCATTGGTAGGTACCATTTGAGATTTTCATCTTAGGAGTAATATAGAATTAATAAATAAACCAAACGATGTAGAGATTAATGATGATTTCTGCTTTGTAATTTTCGATATAGTATCATTATTCATCAATATACCCACCAATCATTTTGCTTACATTTTTCCCTGAAAACGTAGATAGTAGATAGCTGGATACATTTTTCTCGAAGAGTACCTCAGCAGAATTGATTAAACTTAATAGAAAAGTTGGTAAATTTTAATCTAACGGGAAATGTTACTCTCAAAATATTAGTATGCCACTGGAAATCCCCTTTCAATCATTCTAAGTAACTTATATGTGGACTTTTTCCATGGAAGAATATTAAGCAACGTTAGTCCTGGAAAATGTAAAATTAATTGTTGCAGATCTCCGTGCATTGTTTAATACAATATCAGGATATCATTTCTTCTCTA
>NC_089799.1:26277113-26324613 GCF_040412425.1 Macrobrachium rosenbergii | reverse complement strand
TGACAAGGACAATTCAAGAACGATGTACACGTAGCTTCATTTTTTCGCAAGTGCTTTATATCACTCCATTATATTCTAATGTCATCTGGCAAGACGGCTGCCTTGCTAAAAATAGCAAGGCTCTTGGCATTTTGCGCATGATCCATTGGTTTTCTATACGGACACCTCGCTCGGACACACCCCACTCAGCGAGAACGAAACAACACCCTCTCTCTCTCTCATTTTCTTGCAAGCAAAGACAAATGTTTTCCATTCACGTCTAATTGTAATCTATGTAATTTTTCATCTTACACATATATCACAATCTCTCTCTCTCTCTCTCTCTCTTTTCTCTCATTTTCTTGCAAGCAAAGTCAAATATTTTCCATTCACGTCTAATTGTAATCTATGTAATTTTTCATCTTACACATATCTCATCTCTCTCTCTCTCTCTCTCATTTTCTTGCAAGAAAAGACAAATGTTTTCCATTCACGTCTAATTGTAATCTATGTAATTTTTCATCTTACACATATATCACAATCTCTCTCTCTCTCTCTCTCTCTCTCTCTCTCTCTCTCTCTCTCTCTCTCTCTCACTGGGCCTACAACGTAAGCAGTAACAAGGTCGCCACAACTGGTAGAGAAGTTGGTTAGAATTCTCGACGAGAAATGAACGATCTAATTACTTTCCCTTAAAAACTTTGTGGCTATTTTCTTGAGCAGGAAATCGTGTATCTGGTGGTCAGCGACTCTGGTGGTCGCTGACACGGGTGGAGAGAGAGAGAGAGAGAGAGAGAGAGAGAGAGAGAGAGAGAGAGAGAGAGAGAGAGAGAGAGAGCGTACGTGTGCCCGCGTAGTTGGATTATGTTTGAGCGAACAAATGTCTGTCAAAATTTAATTAAAAATGGAAAGACTTCAGCAAGGTAATTCACACCTTATTCATCACGTATTCTCTCTCCCTCTCTCTCTCTCTTAGCATGAGCACAAGCTCGGTTCAACATGTATATTACCTTACAAAATTTTATGATACAGATTATGCTGTCATACTGTATAGTTTATCCATTTCGGCCAGTTCTCTCTCTCTCTCTCTCTCTCTCTCCAAATTTTCATCATTTTCCAGGTATTCAATAATGTAAAAAAATTTAACATCTTTATGTTTATACTTGGAAGACTATAGATTTAACTTGAAAAACTTTGCAAATGACAATATAATTAGAGAGACAAAAAGACATTTTAATATATAATTGAAGAGAGAAAGACTGACAGGCAAGTACTGCACAGATACATGAACTGAGAGAGAGAGAGAGAGAGAGAGAGAGAGAGAGAGAGAGAGAGAGAGAGAGAGAGAGAGAGAGAGAGAGAGGGTGGGTGGGGGTTGACAAATCGCTTATCATCATCATCTTCCAGAAAATAAATAGCGATAAAAACGCAAGAAGGAATGATAAATGATCAAAGGCTTCGTCTCTAAAATGAGGTCAGCCTTGAATCAAGCCTTGAAGAAAAGAACTGGAGGGAACAGAATAAGGTCAAGTAAGAATGTCTAAGCAAATGAGAGATGAGTGATGATAACGAAGACAGAGAAGTTGGTGATATTTTGATAATGTGATAAAACAAGTAAAATATGCGCCGAAGTTTCCTCGGTGCAATCGAGTTTTCTGTACAGTGTATAATCAAGGCCACAGAAAACAGATCTGTCTTTCTATGGTCTCGGTATAATGCTGTATGAGCAGCGGCCCATGAAACTTTAACCACTGATGGTGGTGGCCTATCCTATATCGTTGCCAGAAGCACGATTATGGCTAATTTTAACTCTATATAACATAAAAACTACTGAGGCTAGAGGGTTGCAATTTGGTATGTTTGATGACTGGAGGGTAGATGATCTGCACACCAATTTGCAGCCCTCTAGCTTCAGTAGTTTTTAAGATCTGGGGGCGGACAGAAAAAAGTGCGGACGGACAAAGCCGGCACACTAGTTTTCTTTTGTAGAAAACTAAAATCTGAAAGGTTTGGGAAAAGGGACAAGAGACTTTGCGAATGATTTACAGTGAGGCTTGAAAGAAAGACCAGATACTTTTAAATTACAGAGACTGGTAACTGAAAACATGAAAAAGACGTGAAATGGCAGGTAACAGATTTGTTAAGGTAGATAAATTTCAAAGAGGATAAGGTTCGCGTTACTGAGAACGACGAAATAACATTTGAGATACACAATTATAACAAAACTTTTGTAAGTGTTTTCTCTGTATCAACTGATCTTTTTTAAATATGCCAGTTTTGATGAAAAAGAAAATTGTTATGTATTGCACGATTATTATGAACCTCCAAATGCCAGCCAGATTCTCGCATTTGGACAAAACAATCACAACATTACCTGTAATAAAATTGATGTATAACATGCTGAAAAAAGGGGTGACAGAGAGAGAGAGAGAGAGAGAGAGAGAGAGAGAGAGAGAGAGAGAGAGAGAGAAGGGTTTCAAACAAAAAAGATTGATCACTGAAAAGATAAGAATTTCATGCACTTCATTGTTCGTAAATATATAAAAGAAGGCACAGACTTAAAATTACATTTTTTATATATCAAGCACGAGCACATTATACGTGACGTAAACTTCACCGAATTTAATTCTGATAAAATCTCACTTAGCTGACTAGCCTCTTCAGATCTCATAATAGATACTTGACATGAAATATACCTAAGTAGTCATTATCATACCCAAAATGCAACCAAATAAAGAAACTGGGTAACTCCTGGGGCCTGTTAATAATAGGTGACGTGGCAACTGAGAACGCCGTGATGACGAACGACGGGGGGAGGGGGGGAAGGGGGCGTCCGAAGCCGGGGAAGTGTGTGTGTGTGTGGTTTGAACGTTGGGGGTTTGGGTAACAGAAAAGGGGTTTTGTTTATGGTAGGTTACTATGGGGTTTGTCTAGTATTTACTGGTGAGGTGGCGCTTCCACTGCGTATGCACAGAGGTTCCAAGTCTCGGCAGGACTCGAGAGAGTGTGGGTTAGTGGGTGGGTGCTGGTTCTATTTCAGGGAACCTTTAATTAAGAGTGCTGTGGTATATATGTTTTCATGCTGTCCGAATTAAAGTACGTCTCGTATACGTCAGAGAATCAAACGAGGGAGAGAGTGTGGTTTGCATTGCTCAGCTCTACTGTCACCTTCAATTATAATGCTTCTGTTGTGCGTCTTAGTAAATGATTCCTAAAACTTGAAAAATGATGAGCAAAGTATTGACAGCTCATAGTCATGCTGACTTCCTACTCTCTCTCTCTCTCTCTCTCTCATTGTGCCGCCAGTTTTATTAATCATAAATCAATCAATCAATCTCTCTCTCTCTCTCATTGTAACGCCAGTTTTAGTAACCATAAATCAATCAATCAATCTCTCTCTCTCTCACACACACACACACACACACAAACACTCTGACACACAAAAACGCACGAAAACATGAAATGTGTCACAGTCAGTCAGCACGGGGCACTAAACATGCTTCGCTGTTTGGCAGTCACTGAGGAGGTAATGTAGCCTAGCCACACGAAGAGGCTGGAACGTAAGGCTGAATCCCAGGGCAGGGAGAGCCGTCTCTTAAGATCTAGTAACATCTGATCCAAATCCAAAAATTCACTTAAAGTAAGTTTCCCGCTCGGCAGTTATCACAAACGCTTAGAAAACTGGACAAAAGAAGGACAGTAGATATCACCTGTAGGTTTCCGGGGTTTTGCTTCTCCGCTTGAGATCTGACACAGGGTGTCTGTCCCTTTGACCACCTGAATGACACTGATCAATATTTTTCTTTTTTGTTTACCTGCGATCCTGAAAGGGAGAGGAGGCACTTGATTACTGGCCGCGCGTGTTTGGGTACCTGTCACTCTACCTTAGATACTGTTTTACACAATGAGTTTTAGATAAGTGGGGCTAGAGCAAGCGGCGGCACAAGGCCACCTTGCCCTAACAGCAACATCAACAACAACAACAACAGCAACAGGATTTTGAGAGTTTGATGTACAGTATGCACAAAGCGGGGTGTAAGAAACAACTGCTCTTTAGGCGTGGATTAGACTCATGGCAAAGTACAAATATCGATGTAAGAAAATGCATATTATCGCTATCGGTGGGAGGACATAGAGGTTCATGATAGAAGACCTCAGCTGTGAAGTAAGGAAATATTAGGAGTCTTAGGAGTCTAGGTTTCTTATTGTTTATGATTCATGGTCAGCGTTCTGTTTGCCTTGGATCTTTCAGTGATGCTTTTTGTGTAAATGTTGAAATGGTCATGAACAATTTAAAGGGTTCTTTCTGTAAGTAAATGTGTTCACGGCTGCTTAGATTACTATGAATACACGCATGCATGCATTCACACACACATATATATATTAATCCTGTACATACATACATGCGTTATCTAACATTCTCATACAAAAATTTTTTTTTCATTTATTCCAGATGTTGAATATCCCCTTCAAGAACCGTATGTCGTCTAGGTCTTCAAAATATACTTAGCACATAGGAAATACTGTAAACAAGTCCAAGACGCTTAAATTGGCTTTCTTGCCTGGTTCCATCAAAGCTCTTGTTCATTTACATATGCTTTTGGATAAGCGAAAAATAATTAACGGATTCTCATGAAACTTGGTGAAAACGGTCACTGGGTGACACCTTCTAGCTGGTCAAATTTCAAAGGGTATAAGCGTAGATTAAACGACTCTCTTCTCATGGAAACTCTTCAGTACCTTCGTCAGTATCCCCCTAATCCTTATCGTTTATAGGAATTCACTCAATAAACTCTTCCAACAAATTTCATCAAAATCCGTTTCATAGGAGAGATCTCCTCTTTCTGTATTTCCCTTTACTTCCTCTTACTTCTTTCCAATGAACTCCATATTCTTTGGAAGCTTGAATTTCAAGTCAATAACGCCTGTGGGCTTGTTCCATATAAATAGGGTTCATCTTCTGAATAATAATATTAATAATAATAACAATAATATATGTTCTCGAGAAACTGCGTTCATTTTCTTGACGGACTTCAGGGTTATAATGAAATGAACGAATACTGATTATGTTTTCAGAAAAATCCGGCCATACCTTGCTTATCATTTCGCTGGCATTGACTGATAGGTGCTCTCTCAAAGCTTTCATGCTCCCTATTTTTTCAAGTGTTTCATACACACACACATACACATCACACACACACAAACAAACATATACATATATATATATATATATATATATATATATATATATATATATATATATATATATATATATATATATATATATATATATATAATGTGATCCCCTGAAGGTATTCCTAGGCTAACATGTTTTTTTTTTTTCATTTGACTTAGTGTAAGCCATATTTCTGTGCATGCGGAATATGTATAAGTGTTGTTATTTGTATCTTATGCTGTACATATATACACGATAACAGTGTACCATAAACCATATTGTTAAACATTCTTTACAAGTAAATATCACATTCGTCGTCGGAAATAAAAAACCTGCTCGAATGTAATCAAGTATTTACAGACGCTCAGTGTAGCCTGCATGCTCCTATATTTGCTAAACACGCACACACATACACACACATACGTATAATATATATATATATATATATATATATATATATATATATATATATATATATATATATATATATATATATATATATATATATATATATATATATATATTACTGTATATATGTAGTCACTTACACACGAAACTACATTTTCAATTGAAAAACAGGCGTTGTAAAAAATACTACAACGATCAAAATATGAAGAATACAGAAACTCACTAGTCATGCTCCTCAGACTCATACACCTTTAAACACAGAGGCATACACTCCCAACAAGCGCACTTTGCATGCAAATAAAAAAATGTGGCTGAAGAAATACAAAATGCAAAATATGGTACAAAAAAAAAAAGACTAGACTGTAAACGATAAAGACAACAGACGAAAAAGACATACACACCTTCACAAATATCTATATTACAATGAACATCCTCATCTGCTGGACTGAAGGGCCGCTTCAGACTACTGGAAGGCGAGGAGAGATGCAACGGATTATCATAGAAGCGCTCGGAAGAGATGGCCAGGTAGTTAAGGTGTGAACTAGAGTGGCGTCTCATGTTTTGGGGTAGGTACGAGGATTGGATGGGGGCTTGTAAGGCTAGAGGCGTGCATTGGTGGGATAAAGGAGAGTTTGGCAGGTGCTGCTGGTCGTGTTGCTCTGGCTGTGGCTCTTTTGGGTTTAAATTACCATTCATTTGGGGTATGGTATGGCAAGGTGAGGTAGGTACCAAGGTAGCGATGTTAGCAACCCCATTCTGGTTTTGCGTGACATCCGGGACCTCGGTATTACCAGGTGACGAAGCCCGTGAGCTAGATGAACTGTCACTGCTGGGATGAGCCAGTTCGGCCGTCATGGTCTTGTGCAGCTCGGCTTTTGCTCTTCTGATGACCCAGACGGTGAGGGCGATGCTAATAGCAATCTGCCAACAATAAGAACACCTGTTAAATCTGTCAAGAATAAGAACACCCGTTAGTTGACAGTTCACATCTAGAAATAGTTCACCAACTGTAGAGCTTTATGAAAAACTTAATCCTTCAGTGATTACCATTTTACAAACTTAAGTGAGAAAACGCCAATGTAAGTTATCCTCAATGCACACTGGAAGATTTTGGGTGTAAATCAAATAAAGCAAGACTAAGGAGATGAGAATTTCAAGACGTAGAGAAACTGTCTTCGATGTTGGAGTTGGCAATAGATTAGAGGACGAACAAGTACCTACAGAGGTAGTGACTAGGAATGGAGGTGGCATTAAGAGAGAAAAGTTATAACTTCTATGGTCTAAGAGTCGTTTTTAAGGAGAAGGAGATTCTGACACTCAAATGGGATCTGAACTCAGGGAAATATTAGAAAAAAGCTTTTATATGAATTGCGGCATTGTACACATCAGAAGCATAGTTGATACAAGCAGCTTTATGGATGTATGGATGAAGTATACATTCTAAAGGAATGGATGAGATAAATTATTGTTTCTTTGTATAAGGGTAAGTTTGATAGAGAAAATGTAAGAATTATGGGGGCATAGTATTAATTAGTATACCATGGAAGGTGGATGATAAGATTTGGTTTGAGAAAGTACGAAAGGTGAAAGAATGACAGATAATCGAAGAACTGTGAGGGTCTACACAAGGAGGGGGCGGGGTGTGAATCAAATGTTTATTATGAAACAATTATGTGAGAAACGTTAAAATAGAAGGTCCAGGCTGTATGTCGCATGCATGGGGTTAGAAAAGGATTATGATAGAAATGAAAAAAGGTAATGCAGAACATTTTAGAATATAATTATGATATAGATGTTAATAAGATTTAAAGTTTTTGTGGTTGTTGTGAGGTGTGCATTACAATATGCAGACGGGAGCGTGTCTGGTTTGGCATAAAATCGGGGCTGAAACAATGTCCTGTTATGTTTCCATGGTTGTTTCATATCTTTACGTATGCATGATGTCAGAAGTCACACAAGGAATGGCAGGGGACGTAGATATGCAAAGTTGCGGGATAAGAAGACAGATCAAGAGTGAAGTTTGAAATGACTTATCTCCGCATATGATACCATACTGATTGTGGATACTGAAGAGAAAGGGCAGAATCTGGAATGAAGTTTCCATATGATACCATACTGATCGGGGATACTGAAGAGAAAAGGCAGCAACTAGAGTGAAGCTTGAAATGACTTATCTTTGCATATGATACCATACTGATTGGGGATACTGAAGAGAAAGGGCAGAAACTAGTGAGTGTTTAAAAGTGTTTGGAAGGGGAGACAAGTGAGAATAATTGTGAGCGAAAGCAGGGCTATGAGAATAAATGGAAAGTAGTAATAAGAAGCATGGAATGTTAATAAGAATGACAGAAGAATGGAAGGGTTAATTTGCATAGTTTTTGAGGACTAAATACAATAAATGAAGGCAGGATGAAATAAGGCTAAAACTCAGAAAGGTAAAGGGTGTGTAAAGGACTGACAAGTCTTGGACTGTATATATAATGGGAATGTGGGAATGCACGGATGTTTATTGAGCCAAACCTCCTTTACAGAACTGAAGTGTGGATGGTGAATTTGACTGAAGGAAAAAAAAATCAAGTTTTGAATTGCTTTTTCTTTTTTGCATACTATATTTCGTGTAAGAAAAGAAATGGAAATGAACATGGACAAAAATAGAAACACTGAAAAGAATAACTTAGGTGAAAAAAATGTCTCTAAGTGTTTTGAGACGGATGGCCATGTGAAAAAACTGGAGGATGATAGGTCAGTGTAAATAGTGTGTATGTATGTATGTATGTATGTATGTATGTATGTATGTATGTATGTATGTATGTATGTATATATATATGTATATATATATATATATATATATATATATATATATATATATATATATAATTTGCAAGTGTTAGGAGGGAAGGGAGTCTTGATGTGTAGGAAGCGCAAGAGTGCGTGCAAGATAAAGGCACTTGGCCAAGTGTGAATAAGGAAGGTAAGGAAGGTTCGATGCACCGCTGATGAGCTTTCTGTACAGGGTTAGGAAACATCTAATGATGTGGAGTTTTACCTTACAGGCATTCATCAACAATTCATCAGTTAAAATATGAATGACTCAGTGACTGTTGCGTTGTTTTTTTAAGCCACCGCTGCCAGGAGAAATGGTTTAATATTAAAATATACACATGAAAAAACTATCATTAAAACGTAACCTAAATCAATGGATTCATCCGTTTTGAGTTACGAAGGAAGATGGCTGGAAACATGGGAGTACGAGGCGCATATATTTCTAAAAAAAAAAAATGTTAAGAAGTGACACATGTTCCTATTTGGATCAAGCAAAAAAAAAAGGTGACAGTTGTAGAAGGAGGAAGGGCTTGGAGGAATTTCTTGTGCTCCGCATATTGCTGCGAGGATTATCAAAGCTCTCTCAACAGCTTTTCTACAGACATTTACTTTATTATTATTTTTATTTTTCATTATGCATAAAATTAACGGCAATCTGTCCGTCTTAAATATCAGACATGAAAATCGCGACAATCTTATTCCCGCGCTGCAGTTAAGAGCTCACCTGTACGCTGAATATGATCCAGCCCGTAGCCGTAGCAGAGGAGGAATCTGAGACAACATCCTGTAGATTTCTCACCGTAGTCCCCAGGTAACAATTCAGGAGTTGCGTTGGAAGAAGGCCAATGACGGTTGCCGTCATGTACAGCACAGTTGACACGCCTGACACCTGCAAGGAGAGAGTTGTGCTGTTAACGAAAAATTTCTAAGGATATTGGAAGCTGAGGACTGTGGTGAATGGGTGGTTTATAAAAATATCGCTGGGAAGTGTTGCTACCTGTTTCCACAGTCGGCTACTGAAATTTGTAAGCCATAAAAGTTACAAACATTAAACCTTGCAAAGACACATTGGACATCAGTCTAGCATAACAAAATTTTCAGACGACACTGAGGGATGCTAGTTTAGCTTTAAGAAACCAAATTATATTATAGCGTTAACTATTATACATATATATACAATATATATATATATATATATATAATATATATATATATATATATTAATATATACAGTTAAGTACAAATCTATTGATATAAACAAAAAGAAACTGACACCTGTTCATATGAATATCGACGGGATAATGATAGGTATGATGGGAAACTATGGCTGAGGTACTGAAAGGGCGGATGATACATCCATAATTCATTCGGATGGAATGAGCAAAGGTTGAGGATAGAGCAGGAGTTAACGGTTCACGTTGCAGACGTAAGAAAGGAGGGCGTGGAATATTATTGTTCTTCTTATTAAACGGATTAACAAGACCGCTGAGTCACAATAATTCCAGTCTCTCAAAAGTCTCCACCCAAAGGATGTGCGGATTATTACAAGACCGCTGAGTCACAATAATTCCAGCCTCTCAAAAGTCTCCACCCAAAGGATGTGCCAACATGGAATGTGAAAACTGGAACCAGGTAAGGGTAAGGAAGATGAAACACTTGCTGTCAAGAGACCAGAGTAAGCGGATAAAAGGGTGAATGGGTCCATCAAGGAACAACTGATACCGTCTTCGTTGCATCCCAAAAGGTCAATTGTTCACGCTACCCTTTCACGGTTGCCGTAAAGCATGGTGGGCTATGGTAGCTTCACTCACACTCCCGTATCTGGGTTGGAATCCAAACAAGAATGGAAGAGTTCTTTTTTTATATCCATTTCGGATTCATGGTTTGCACTTAAAGCGCATCCGAAAATTATTAGGATATATCAAGAAATTAGTAGGTCGTTTCGGCTACCAACAAAGCATGTTTCTGGAGAATGTAACCAGCAGAGCGGATATGTTTACATAATATACATACATAAATGATACTGTTAGCACATAAACATCAAAAAGTGTATTTACACATATATATGTGTATATATATATATATATATATATATATATATATATATATATATATATATATATATATATATATATATATATATATATATATATATATACATACCTCATTAAAATTGGATGGTATCTAGCGGAGTTATTTAATCAGGAAAAGTTACAAGCTTTCTAGGACTAACAGTCCTCATTGTCAAGCATCCGTGATACCATCTAGCTTTAATGAGGTCCTGTTACTAATTGTATTAATGCACAGAACAATTGTGTACGTATAAAGTTTATATAATATATATATATATATATATATATATATATATATATATATATATATATATATATATACACATGTGTGTGTGTATAGTATTGGTGTTTACATGTGTAACACAATAACACAGTGTCCTGGGCACTGAAGACCCCTCCAGAGAAAGAACCACCAGAACCATGGCCAATTACGTACAACAAATGAATGGTATGGCCTTCTAAGGCCACATTCCTTTCCAAATGAAGAAAGCTGTCTGCACGACGTAAATATTCATGCATATGCTAATTCTGCAGAACAAATAACGACGTAAGTATACAGTGACTCAGAATAAACACGGTGACTTATCGCAAGGTTTTACTTAGGAACAGCGAAATTATGAACCATTATGCACAGCACGCGAAACCTGTATCGATGTAGCCGTAAGAATAACATATTTGAAAAGGGGACATTGGGTCCAGGAAGTAAAGTATCTTGACCTCCGTGAAGTGAAACTTACGCCCGTGAAATTTACTCTCAAGCGTTCTACAGATTTTCTAAAACGCTGTAAATTCTCCATTATATAAACCCACAGCGATTAGGTGGTATAATCCTCTAGAATACTGACATGCCTCTAGGTGTCTGCTGCGAACACGCTTATCGAATCATGCTTATGAAACCAAACAAGCTCCAAATATATTTTGAGACTGAAAACATAAAGGTTCTTTAACCACGATCATCTGATACATTAACATTAACAACCGACTGAGCTGGTTCCTCAAAGGCTGTGGCGAGGCGATATTTGAAAAAGCTAAGTGACCCAGTAACTATGACAAGTGCCGCCGGCTCCCTAAAGGTCTTCTTTAAATAAATAATTGGCCCGAGAAAATTCCATTTCCTGGAACTGAATGTCAAGTGTGGCTTTCATTTCCGTTCAGATTCTTGGATATCAGACGATTGATTACCCATATGCTTTTTTTTTATACGGCGGGTTTATGTCACTACATGGTTACAAATGTCACGCTCTTTCTTCTAAGATTTGGACTGATGCTGAGGTTACAACAGTGAAATTCGAAATTACAAACATGGCTTCAACTCTCTCTCTCTCTCTCTCTCTCTCTCTCTCTCTCATTAAATACGCTGAAAATATTATTTCTCATTATCAGTAATGACACAGAACGTCTTGCATATGTCAGACATGAGGCTGTGTTATTAACAAAGCTCTGAGTGATCCCAAAAATTTGTTTCATATAGTATCTTTTGTCGTGTGGTTTTATAGTACAGCCATATAGCTTGCTATAAACTAATACCAAGTTCCCCTGCGGTAAAATGTTGCTTTCCATTTTCTTAGGCATTATGCGCTCTATTTGAACAAAACTTTGACCTCATAAGCCACGTCAAAAATAAAATTTGTCAGCTAAAACCTGAGGTCAGTAGTTAGAAATGAAAGAACATGTTGGATGCATTTGAAGCACATAAAGTGCCGACATAATTTCGAATAGATCACATATTACGGTATTCTTACCACAGAAAAATATGAAACATTAACTATTTGTAAGAATTTTTCGTATATCTTGCAAGTAAAACAGTGTCATGAAATCATATTGTTACAAGGTTAAAGAGAACATATCTGTAGAGCCCAGTCAGAATTTTTATATTTTTACGATTATCTTTAAATATTGTATAAAATAGTGCACTTCAGTTGACCCCTGAGGTAACTTCGAAATCACCTTACAATTTTTCTAGGAGAAAAAAGTTCAGTATCGCAAGTTATAGGTTGAAATTAATGATCAAAAGTAAGAAAAATAATTATTTTTTTATCATACCACCTAAGGTATACTAAAAAAAATGCGTTTCAAACTTATATCCACAGCTAGAGAATAGTTAAAATTATTTATTACAGGAAAAAACTTTTTTTTTTCATGATACCACCTAGTATCAATTTGGAACCATCAAGTATACTTAAAAAAAGAGATACCTTTCCAACCTAATCCACAGGTAGAGAATAGTTAAATTGATAATCTTTGCAGAGATTTTGTATTTGCCATTCCTCCCGAACAATAACACGTCCATTCGTAGGGAGAAAATCTGGTATTGATCAGTGGATTTTCAGGATAGTTGGATATTTTTAGAGGCCAAGTGAGTCATTCTAAATCACGAAAGGTTTGCCGTTTAACTTTTATCATTTTGCCAATAAACTGACTTGTCACCTTGAAAAATAGGCCAAAATTAGATGTCGTGTAATAATTTCATTCGGGGGTCTATGTGTTCAGTGTGATCGATATCTGACTAAGAAACGGATGGAAAATAAACACTTTGTAATGATAACTCCTCTGTACTGACGTCTTACATACTGCCATATTTCCGGGATATACTAATCCCATTCTCGAAACAACTAAGTAGGCGCTTGCTTCTCATGCTTAAGACAATTTGTATTTGATTCGAAAACGTAACAATGAAATTGATACAAAAAACGCTTCGATTTACCTCTGACGTCATCAATGTTCAATGCGAGAGAGAAGAAAAAACAAATACTGTATCGACTCATCAGTGGGTGATGGAAGGCGCAGGCAAACGTGGCTCGTGTGATATACAGTAGACTGCCAACGTGACTAATTCCAATTTAGAATGAATGAATACGCTATTATTCTCATCTGTAAGAACTGAAGTTCTTGATTTTAATCTGAATTTCATATTAACTTCCATCTCCATTTCCCTAGTTTTTTTTTTTCTTGGTTATATACATTATGTACATATGGGCGTTTTACTTTGTGAAAGCTTCTTGATCCAGTCAATGACTGTCCCTTGCGATACTCCCTGGAACACAGATACGATCTTCAGTATTTTACACTTGATATTAGAGGTCTTGGTAAATAAGCACCCCAAAATATCAGTGAGAGAAAAGATGTGTAAAGATACGTGATAAAACTTGAAAAAACCACAAACTGGAGAACAAATCTGTTTAAGAAATCCACGTACAGTTTCGGAGCGCCATGCTCCTTCTTCACTGTAGAAGGAGCGTGGCGCTTCGAAGCTGCAAGTGGAATTCTTAAATATATTTGTTCTCCAATCTGTGGTTTTTTTCAAGTTTCAAAGTTCTATACTGATCTGTTACCAACACCTAATAAAACAGATGCAATGAAATTGGGGTATAAACATAAGTTATTTAAAATGTTTGAAAGATTTTTTTTAATCTAAGATTTTTAAATTCTTAGGCAAAATACTAATTACAAAAACTTCCCTGTCGAATCAGATGCAATAGTTAAAAAAAAATGTCGAAAGCTGACATGATTCACTTTTCTCTGTAATCACCCCGATAAACAGGAGTTCCCCTCTAAATATGATCTCTTGATAAATAAAGGAAAACAAAGTGGAGGCCGACGGGGGGACGGCATTTTGCCCAAGCCTAAAGGACAAAAGGAATGAGAAGAGAGATAGAGGTTAGGAGGGAATAGTCGCCAAGTGACAGACCCGATAGAATAGATTAGAATACGGAAAAATTTATAAAACGTTCTTTATACGTAGGGTAATTTTGTCAACCAGAATCAAAGACGGAAAACGAGGACAAGACTCTAGTTCCTTTGACACAAGTTCTGCATAAAATCACACATATAAAAAGTTCCTTATGATCTGTATTTCTGTGTTGGAAGACTAACTTTCCGATGTCAGTTGTTGGCACTAACTCTAAAGAACCTTTCGCGAATACCTCAATCAAAAACGGCACCAATACACATCGACATAAGAATGACATTTACCTCCCTAATAAATGATCTATAATAAAAAAGAATGTTTTATTAACCGGAACTGTGAAATACTATTATACGAATGCACTGATCACAGGTGTTAAGAAGCATTCGAGCAAAGTTGCCGACATTATATATTATTAAATAAAAATAATCAGTGTTCATAAACATGCATACATGCGCATATTGGCCACTGTCTCTTGTCTGACTGGCCAGTGTTGCTAAATCGTAACGCTCTCCTCACTAGCCACGACACCATTATAACGTCTAGAATATTTAAAGGGCCACCCGCTGTAAAATCATATAAAGACTTGAGTTCGTGACCTACTAATAAAAGCGTGCGTGAGTGAGTCTCTTGGGCTTAGCAGAAATATCGTTTTTCAATCGTACGTTTGTTGTTTAAAAGTCCCTCACCATTCATACTCTACCTGCTGAACACCCAATCACTCTATAAACAAGAAAAAATGCTCCGAAGTTTCTTCGGCACAATCGAGTTTTCTGTACAGCGTATAATGCTGATAATGCTGTATGAGCCGCGGCCCGCGAAACTTTAACCACGGCATAATGCTGTATGAGCCGCGGCCCACGAAACTTTAACCACGGCATAATGCTTTATGAGCTGCGGCCCACGAAACTTTAACCACGGCCCGGTGTAGGCCTATCCTGTAAAGTTGCCAAAAGCACGATTATGGCTAACTTTAACCTTAAATAAAATAAAAACTACTGAGGGTAGAGGGCTGCAATTTGGCATGTTTGATGACTGGAGGGTGGATGATCAACATCCGAATTTGCAGCCCTCTAGACTTAGTAGTTTTTAAGATCTGAGAGCGGACAGAAAAAAACTAAAATGGACGTTGGTTTTGGAGAAGAGCAAGACTGCTTCTATAAATTCTTCTATATGAGGAGGAAGAATATAGGTTCTCTTCAAATGGGTGGCTTTAGGGACAATATGGAAAATGGCAATTGACATATTCATACTCGACTTGCTAAACTAAACTTCCAATTTCATGGTAAAACACACATCTACACAGGAAATTTATCAGCATCACATCTAATCAGAATCGTCCATCAAATTCAGGGGAAGTCGCAACCTAACATCAATATACCAACAAGCACGCTCTCTCTCTCTCTCTCTTCCTATCCCCAACCTCTTCGCTCCTGTATGTCTCTCACCCTCTCTCTCTCTCTCTTTCTTCCTACCCCCACCTTCTTCTCTCTCTCTCTCTCTCTCTCTCTCTCTCTCTCTCTCTCTCTCCTCTCTCTTCATCCCTCCGCCCCCTTTCACTCCTGTATAATTCAGCTGTTCTATCGGATTCCTATACTTCGCGGCGGTCCGCTCCCATCTGACCCCCTATACAAAGGCTTCTCTCAGAAACGTTTGTTATCGTGGCGGTAGAAATCGATCTTTTATGCAACCGGCATGCAATGTTGACCTGAACTGGATTTGGGAGAGCACTCATCCACAGACGATTATATAAACATGAAGAGTTGTCTACTGTGTCGCATCACGAGAGGCATAAGTCACTGGCAACCGGATAACAATGGAGTGAGTGTACATCTTGAGTACTAAAGTTACTGACCAAGATCTAAAGAATTGGAGTTAGTGTACATCTATCTTGAGTACTAAAGTTACTGACCAAGGTCTAAGGAACTGGAGTTACTGTAAATCTTGAGTACCAAAATTACTGGACTAAACTCTAAGGAATTGGAGTTACTGTACATCTTGAGTAGTTACTGACCAAGATCTAAAGAACTGGAGTTAGTGTGCACCTTGAGTACTAACATTACTAGATCTAGGTCTAAAGAATGGAGTTAGTGTACATCTTGAGTACTAAAGTTGCTGACCAAGATCTCAGGAACAGGAATTAGTGTACATTTTGAGTACTAAAATTACTAGATCTAGGTCCAAAGAACTGGATTTAGTGTACATCTAGAGTACTAAAATTACTAGATCTAGGTCTAAAGAACTGGAGTTAATGTACATCTTCAGTATTAAAATTACTGGATCTAGGTCTACGGAACTGGAGTTAATGTATATCTTCAGTACTAAAATTACTAGATCTAGGTCTAAAGTACTGGAGTTAGTGTACATCTTGAGTACTAAAGTTATTGACCAAGGTCTACGGAATTGGAGTGAGTGTAAATCTTGAGTACTAAGATATGAACATTCATTAAGAAAGTGAAACAAATGAGCACGAAAAAGACAACACATAAGAACGCAAAGTATTTACCTACGCTTGCAAGCACACACTAACAGATACCGAACTGATTAAAGCAAGGATTATAAATCCCCAAACCGTAAATGCGAAATGGAAGCTACTGTAGGCTGTTACATCAGTCGTCTAAGTAGACTAGAAACTCCTCCTTTATGGAGACATGCAGATTTGATTTAAGCAAGCGTGAGAAAGCCACCGTAAATGTGAGAATGTTTACTGAAGTGATTGTTCAGGGAACAAGGAAGGCAATTAAAAAAAAGAAAAGTGGAAAGACGCCTGGAGCTGGTGAGATTACAAGTGAGATGCTGCTGTGCAGTACTGACAGAGCGACTGCGCGGCTGACTTGGATGAGCAAGATACGCCTGGAGGAGAGAAATGATTTCAAAGTCACTGATGAGACTAATAATTGTTCCTTTGTATAAGGGTAAAGGTGACAGAGGTGAGTTTAAAAATAGTGGCATAACATTACTTAGTATAAAGTGGAGGGTGCAAGGAAGAATTTTTATTGAGAAAGTAAGAGATACCGGAAGCCCTGAAATGAAGTGTGTGTGTGTGTAGATAAAAAGCTTGTTTTGGATTGTGAGGAAAATCTGAGAAATTGGGGAAGGAGGCCTGTATGTGGTATACATGTACACAGAAAAAGCTTATAACAGAATTGACACATGCGATAAAAAGGGTGTAGATGTATGTTGTAAAAAGATCATTAACTGTGGGGGGTGGTGTTGAAATCTGTATGATGAAAGTGAAATTTATGCTTGAATTTGCAATGGGAGAGCAACTGGCAGGAGGTAAAATGTGGGTCTTATACAAGGGTGTGTTATGTCTCCATAGCATGTACTAATGAGAGATGTCAGGTAAAGTAAAGGAAATTTAGGTACAAGTTTGCGGGATAAAACCTGGTACCTAAATGTAAAGGGTGATGCTGGTAGAAGTAATGGAATTAACTGATGATACTCAAGAGACACTGCAGAGATTAATGAAGGCGTTTCAGGGTATATAAAAGTATTAAAAGTGAAATTTCGCTAGAATAAAGTTATGAGGGTAAATGAAAGTCAAGAAGGATCGACTAATATAATTATGAACAATGGGAGAATGGAAGTGGCTTACTCAGGCAAGAGTCTGGAAGTACATGAGACAAGAAAAGTGAAGAATCAAGGAATACGGTCATGAGAGAATGGAAGATGTAGATGCGAATAGGTGGGATAGCAAAAGATGCGTGATAGAAGTGAGGAATGGTTTATGTTTGGAGAGGATGCAGCAAAATACTGATAATGAAGAGAAGCTGTACAGACTAGTGAATGAGTTTGAAAGTACTGTGAAAGGAGAGTTAAAAGGGAAGGTTATTAACAGTAATGTTGTTGGGTTATATGAAGGCTAGGAAGACGGAACAATTCTTCATATGATGATGCAAGAATGCATGTGGCTGACTTGCACGAGAATAGGAGTATTGCAGAACACATGAAACATAGATGGATGGCATGGGAACTTAGCAAGGTTCTGTCTTGGAAATGTATTAAAAGACGTCTGACCCAACTCTTCTTTGCAAAACACTCAAGTTATCGAATGTAAGTAAAAAAAAAAAAAACCTTAAGCGGATAATATTATTTATCACTGTAGTATGTATAGAGTAAAGTGAACTAAAAGGTTGAGAACTGTAGGGATAGAATGAAGGTTTACTAAATAGGTTTTTAAAGAGAATAAGATGGATTAATGTTTTGAGGTGGCTTGGTCATGTAGCAAAAATAGTACATCAATTGGAAATAAGAGTACACAAAGTCTTAAGAGGAAAGGAGAGGGAGATCAAGAAAGTGCTTGGTTAACGAAAAGTTGCTTCAGAGTACGAGTCTTAATATCTAAGAGGTATAAAAAAAAAATTTAACAAAAGTGAAAAGTCGTGTATGTGGCCTAGGGCAATGCTGATGAACCCTCTCTCGAGGTTCATGAAGCAGGTCAAACTGTGGAAGTTTTCTCTACAGTGCGTTCATCCATTACGCAACAGTTCAAGAACTTGTGACAGTGTTTGTCACAATTTTCTTTCTAACCTTCCCTTTCAGGGCAGAAAGACTTACTGGTAAAACAAACACACACACTTATATTTGTGCGCGTTTGTGTGCGCCCGCACGCAATCCATTCTTTACTATAATAATTCCTTATAATCTCGAACTTCCTTAGCTAGATTACACAAAAAGAAATTCTCAATAGTGAAAAAAAGAGAAAAGAACTGAATATCTAGTTATTAGGAATTGATATATGAATAATTAGGAGATAAACTTGATGAATAAAATAAACAGAAAAAGAAAAAGAATATACATTAGGTTCGAGTATACCATCTAGCATGAGAATTCAGACCTAATAGTGTAGCAAGACTGAATGGACTACTCCAATTAATTGGATAGGAATCTGAATAATTAATTCAAAATACTCTCTCTCTCTCATGTTAACGCGCCATTAGTTCTGACAAATTAAAAGTATTACTGCTTGCGCTGCATAACATTAGGCTAACGCAAATGCAACAACAACAACAACAACAACAATAATAATAATAATAATAAATTCGAAAGACAAGGTAGCTATTTCTTTCATCAGTTTCACAATCATTTCTGTTATCAGTCAGTAGCAAGATTTAACATTGACGAATAACGGAATATTTAAAATCAAACACCTACCGCATGGACTGAAATAAAAATGAATTAAAAAAAAACATACAATAAATGTGATAACGAAGCGAGTAATTTGCGCTTGTGTAAAAAACTTAACCCTGGTGTATAATAAGTAATTATTCCCCTTCATGAAACAAAACTTCCTGTACTTGATTAATGACAAGACTGCCCTCACTCGATAATGGGACGACCTTACAGGAATTTTAAGTTAAAACGTGTCTGAAAGGTCTTATTCAGAGAAAAAAAAATGGACAATATAATCCATTAAGAGATTGATTTCTCTGATGTTTATAAATTTTTCGGGTAAATTACTGAGAAAATTTTTTTTTTTTTTTAGCCAAAGTTCATGTGAAACCTAGTAAATTCCACAAGGTTTATATCTTGCTTCTGCAATGATTTGTTTGGTTAAAAACTGGTTCACACACCGCCCACTGATTAAATCCTCTTGTAATCAAGTGGGCAAGCTACTAAGCGATAAAAGATTAGTATCGAACTCTGAAAACTTGAAAAAACTATGAACTGGAGAACAAATATAATTAAGAAATCCACATACAGCTTCAGAGCGTCAAGCTTCCTCTTCAGTGAAGAGACACTGAAGAGGGAGAATGACGATCCAATTTTATATGTGGATTTCTTAAATATATTTGTTCTCCAATTTGTGATTTTAGTTTTCTGTAAAAGAAAACTATTGAGCTGACTTTGTCTGTCAGGCCGCACTTTTCCTGTCGCCCTCAGATCTTAAAAACTACTGAGGCTAGAGGGCTGCAAATTGATGTTGATCATCCAACTTCCAATCATCAAACATACCAAATTACAGCCCTCTAGCCTCAGCGTTTTTTTTTTTTTAAGGTTAAAGTTAGCCATGATCGTGCGTCTGGCAACGCTATACGGCAGGCTACCACCTGGCCGTTGTTAAAGTTTCATGGGCCGCGGTTCATACAGCATCATACCGAGACCACCGAAAGACAGATCTATTTTCGGTGGCCCTGATTATACGCTGTACAAAAAACTCGATTGCGCCGAAGAAACTTCGGCCCAATTTTTACTTGTTTTTTTCAAGTTACTAGATATATGGAACTTAACCAACGTTCTAACTTAATTCCTCAACCCACGGACTTCCCGTGTCTTCTGTACCTTCATAAGTGTTAAACTTGCGCCGGTACATGTGCCATCCACACCGCAATGTTCCTGGTGGACTTACCTTCCGTTAAAACCCCCAAGATATTTAATTTGTAATTGTCTATTTAGTAAGGTAAAATTTCTATCTCGTTCGATTTCAACTAACGAGATGACTTCGTTCCATTAAAAAGGGTAGAAAGTACATTTACAAAATGACGAGGGACTGTACACATTTGTTGCCTAACGCCATAAAGGCAAATTCAACTAAAATATGTCATAAGTAAATTTTGAAAACTAACTGGCAACTAATCATCATTGCCAATCACATTATTAAATTACAATAGATTTTGTTTTAATACAGAATTAAAGGAGACGCCATTACACATCCATATATAATTACAAAAGATTTTCTCTTAATACAGAATTAAAGGAGACACCATTACACATCCACATATAACTACCCTCGAGGAATTCATAACACTGAATAGGTACAAGGACTTCACTAGAAAGAGAAGGGCGCAGCAACAAAAGGTTAGAAACCACAACTGTACGATGAGTAAATAAGTAATTGAGGGTTCTCTGGCGTCGAGATGTGTGTGACATTAACTGTTTCAAAACACCATCAGAGAGAGAGAGAGAGAGAGAGAGAGAGAGAGAGAGAGAGAGAGAGAGAGAGAGAGAACAGAAAATATGCTCTATGAATAACATCTATCTACTTCTGTCTGGTGCCCGCATTTGGTAAATACGACTGCCACCTTATCAAAACAAACAAGTGCTAGAGTGTATGTTAGGTGTATGAGTGTATGTATGTATATATATATATATATATATATATATATATATATATATATATATATATGTGTGTGCATATATAATATATACACGTATATATATATATATATATATATATATATATATATATATATATATATATATATATATATATATATATATATATATATAATGTACATAATATATCTATATAATATATATATATATATATATATATATATATATATATATATATATATATATATATATATATATATATATATATATATATCACAAAACTTAAGATACAAAAGTGTAATATTCAACTCGCTCTTCCTAGGGATATCACCAGGAGGGATTTATAATTCATAAACGATTCACCATCTGGGAGATTCGAACGCCCGACATTGCGGAGCGACGAATTTCAGGGACGGTAACCATTCGGCTATCAAGAGAAATATAAGTTGATAACGACTCTGTTCATATTACCGTTTTTGTACTTAGAAGCAACGTTAACCCTCCTCCACCAAGATAGTTGATTGGTATGTTCGAAATACGTAAGCATTAATGAATTTTTATCACATACACCCTTTGGTGACACTGAACGACATTTATATTTTAATGCTTGTGAATATGAAAAAGTCACGGTTTATGTGATAAAAATTCACTTATACATATATACACATATACAAATGCATTCACATTCTCGTGGTTTCTTCCACGCAGAGTAATATATTAGGGGATAATAACTAGTAGGTAATTTATTTAGACCTCGCTTTTCGAAATATCACCAAATTCCAAGATTACGAGAGAACATGACATTTCCTTTTCCTAGTCAATCACTTTCGGTCCGGATGACGTCAACATCCCGGCAAAAGGTCATCGGAGCCACCGAATGTTACATCAGGCTCTGAAAGACATCCGCCCTTACCTGCTCGGTTACTGAGAACAAATGACTCTAATCACCAGATTCATGTAAATGAGGTCGTATATTTTCGAAAGAAATGATTACCAACGATCAAAATGACACACAAACACACACACACACACACACATATATATATATATATATATATATATATATATATATATATATATATATATATATATATATATATATATATATAATTCATATGTGTGCGTGCTGTTGATGGTCATCAGTTAATCACACTCAGAGGTGTAAAAGATAAAGTTCATCCCATGAACTTAATTCATTTAACAGATTTCACATATTTCCACGTACGGTACGGAGGAAGGAGGGTTGGGGGGGGGGGGTTCACTGCCGTACCTACGGTAATTCAGAGCTCTTTTTTGAAGCTCTCATTTTTATATTCCAAGGAAAACGACCTCTTATGTCAAATACATTTTTGGACTAGACCTAAGGACACTCCTTAAAGGGTGTTTTTCTAAAGACCTTATTGTTCAATGGTAAACCGCTTTTTGTCTCACCCGCACACTTTTGAGGAGGGCGTTCCAATCTTATTGAGGGCGTGATTTCTCCATCCCCAGGTCTGTGTCTTGTTTACATAGACTTTCCATTTAATGGAAATAACCTCATTTGTCGAGGTTCGGTCTATGGAACAATGCGGCCCCACAAAACTGCCACTCTAGTGTATCTGCTCAGTTTCCCATATGGTGCCCCTGTCCCGTTTGTCCGCCGTCATTCATCAAACAATTTTTTACTATAAATCATCCTTTACTCGTCATTAAATTCCAGTTCTTTCGCTCATTTTACGTATTCAGTGTTAGAAACGCAGAACAACAGCAGTATAAGGTGTTTAACCTTTCTGACCTAGTATAAGGAAGATTTGGCAACGTTTTGCCACATCTACTCGCCATCCCAACTTAGATCAAGAGTTTATGAATCAAATCTGGGAAAAGCGGCAACGTCGAAAACGTACTACTGTACATATTCGCAGATGTTTCGGTCTGACTATGGTAGGGCCGGTCGGCTTCCATCAAAATCTCACCTGGTATTTCAATTCTTTGTGAGCTTTCCCTCTGACACATACAGACACGATGCATTTTCTTCCAAAACTGAGGAATATGGCATTTTCCAAAAATAATTTCAAATATTTTCTCGCCTGGCTTGGGAAATAACTAAACTATTATAAACTTGTCTTAGAAACTTCACTTGAATATAGTTAGAAATTCACGGTGTGTGTTATATTCAAAAGAATGAAATCAGTTGCAATGAAAATGATCGACAGGATCCCCTATCCCTTCACAACTGCTGACCAATCTTCCATCTCCTTATTCCGGCGCTGCACTATTTTCTGTAATGTAAATTGTGCTTCTTGGATACAACGTAGCTTTGCGTATCAGCACCCTTTGTCTTTATTATTGCTACCGGTGTCATGTGACTTTGCTGTTGACTATAACTGTTAATAATTTATACTATTACGTAATAAAATATTAAATCTACGTAAAATCCCTGAAAATAAATTCTTTGACTGCTACTTTATTATTATTATTATTATTATTATTATTATTATTATTATTATTATTATTATTATTATTATTACCACCACCTCTACCGTCATGAATATTAAAATGTTTTATAATTTAATGAACTATTCCTTTCTCTAATTACTCTGAACGCACGTAACACTATATAAGGAAAACGTCAGTGACTTCAAATTGCAAGGAGAATTTAGGACATGCAATTAAGCACCTCAGTTAAAACCTCATCTGGTATTTAAATCCAGACTTCTAATGTCATCAGAGTAGCCTACGGAATCTCACGTGACCTTTTAAACTGACAGGCTAAGTTGTAGTTTGCTACCGTTGACCCTTTTGCCCAAACACACACCACATCACCTAGTTTGTAATCTATAGTCTCGGCTTCTTTGTCGTGTTTTCTTAACACGGTTGCTTGGGTTTAACGAAGAATCTGTTCCAATCGCTTATCAGATTCTGTTCCAGTCGCTTATGCATTCGTAAGAAAAGTTCTCACCGCTGACATGACAACTCAGGCTCATAATCCATAATAGCTTCTGTATGAATATCTTTGGCGCTTGTATGAGGGCGCGCATTCAGTCACTGGAACTCAAGGTAATCTTACTTCCCCATTTGGATCCGCTTGTCCAGAGGCCACTCTCATGACAGCTAATATGTTTTTGTTTGCTCTTGCTGCCTGACCGTTACTGGACGGCTGATAAGCCATTATATTCGCCTTCTTTACACAGAAACGAACGTACAGGTTCTGCAGCAAACTGTTAATGAACTCTAATCCATTATCTAAGATCAACACTCTTGGTGCTGTGTATTTATCTACAAATTATCGTATCGAACCACTCTGAAGCACACTTCCTGCTTTCGCCCTAAGCGTAATTAAGACAAATCTTGTTAATGAATTATACAACCCAAAAAAATTTTTTTACTGACACTTTCTAACCCGGAGATCAAATCCAAAACCATTCCTCTGAGTGGACCTGTCGAAATTGGGTAAGAACCAATAGGAAAAGGAACCTTATCGCTACCCCTGCAGACATCACATCTCTCGGAGTCCTTTGTATAATCAGTCACGTCTCTAGCAAGATTCGCTAATGGTACCTTAACTGAAATCCTTTAAAGGCTATCCAGTAACCCTCGTTAATCCTGGTTCTGATTATGTGAAATTTACTTGATGTTAAACATTCACCCTGGCTAATTCTGGATCTTTTTCTCATTTTCGTTTAAATTTAGCGTTAACCTTCTTACAAAGTTTCAAAGTTGTAATATTCTCTTTTAAAGCCTCTACATCTGTCATTTAGAATTTGTCGAGAAAGCTATGCAACCACACCCAACTTTTCTGGCAAATACCTAAAGCTTACTTCATGATCCTGAACTATTATAAACCTATAAAAATCGTGATCTTATACTAGAATATGACGCAGGCTACCTGAAATGTCTTAAAAATTTAATAACGGTCAATGCCTCTCCATCGCTGACGCTACAGTTTTTCCCGGCGCCTTTTAGTTTTTTACTCTAATATCCTAAGCTTTGAAATATACCTGATTTTATGCATGAGGCATATGTCAATGCTTACATAGTTGGCACCTGTCACTATATAAAATTCTTTTCGACAGCGGTGAGGTGAACGTGAAACAAAATGCCGAAGTATTTTTATGGGATGTTTGACTGTAGTTGACCGTTTTAATTTGTCGAACGGACTGAACCGTTTAGATGTCGCTAATCCCTTAAACAATCCAACAGGAAACCGTCTGACTTAAGTCTCGTCCTTACCTCATTCCAATATAATTCCATTGTTAACCAAATGTGGATTTGCCATAACGATTCAACAGCAATTCTATTTTCCATGTCAAACTTCTTAAATGTATCAAAGGTCTTCTGGTGAGGTTGTCCCCCATTTCAATGAAGCATCTTGCTTTTACATAATTATCTCTGTAAGAGGAGCGGCCATATAAGCATAAACTCTTACAAAACTAAATCAGAAACCGGTTAATTCCAAATATATCCGTAACATCCTTCGTTTGCGAATAGTGCTGGCTACCATCAATTTTCTCCTGAATTACTTACACTTATTTCTCGCTAAAGGTATGACTAAGAAGGAACATTGTAACTTTGCGATTCGCTTCTCTTAATCCCTGCAATACTTTCTCTAAAAGTTCAAGGTCTTCCTCAGTCGTGTTACTACCAAGAATTAAGTCATCGAAGTAACGAAAACTTCTTTTACCAAGAGATTCTGCAAAAACTATCCATAAAAATAATGAGACTCGACTACAACGTAAATGGCACTGTTCATAATTGTTATCTACGGCCCCTGCTCGTGGAAAAAACCTGAGGCTTCGATTTTTCTGCTAGTGGATTCTGTAAAAATCCCATTAATAGATCAATAGTTATGAATATTTTCGTCTGTCCAGCCACGTAAGTCAAATCACGGATTGACAGATCTGTCATTGTTTGTAAGTTTAATTCCCGGAGGTCCAGTGCGGTGGGTCTCATCTTTTTCTCGATGCACACACGAGCGGAAAAGGCCAAGGTGAGCAAGAAGCCCTGACGTTCTCTCCGGTAACATTCGATTGACTTCGGTCTTAATCGCTTCCTTATGAGAACGTGCTGTTTTGTAGGCAGGCACCTAAATTGCCTCGCCATCCAGTATAATTATATCTCGATATTTCCATAACAATATAACAGTTCCGGCGAGTTACCTTTGGGTTCTAATAAAGCTAAGTTATTAAGTGAGCTTCAATTTGATTTTTACGCTCACTTAAATCCTTAATTTCTCGTTCCGAGTCTGACGTTAATTGCATCACAGATTACGTTATTTCTTCCACTACTTTTATCGGATGAGCTCAGATTTTCCAGTCATTTAACTGAACACCTTTATTTAGAAACAGCGGAGTGATTCTCTTGACTGCTGGGTGCTACTATAGTATATCTACCGAGCTATTCGCGACCTACCAAAACTTAGGATGCTATCTACCAAACAACCCAATTAAGGCCTATGGCAATTACTTCCTCAAACTATATACAAAACTATTTGATCGCCCAGGGGCTAGTACTCAACACGGAGAAACAGTGACTCACCTACACTGTTGCGCCGTGTTTAGTACTAGCCCCTGAGGGGTCAAATGTAGAAAATGGATGGTAGATATCATACTATAGTAGCACCGACTACTGTACTGTACAGTTGGTGAATTCGTTATGCCGACTTAAATCCATTTTAAATTTCTCGGCGCTTATGAGTTTTTCCTTCATAACTTCTTTAATTGACACCGCGCTTCTTCAGATTTCTGTTTTATTTTCGTCCGAAATTGTTTCTTGTCTCTTGGCTTACACGACGGGTTCGTCTATTGCACTACGAATGTCATAAATACACATCGGATAATTGTCGCATGCATATCACAAACAATTTGGAAACGAGTCAACTTGAACGAATCTCGACTTACACGGCGGGTTCGTCCACTACAGAATAATTTTACTGTCTACAGTACGAATTTCATAAACACACGTCGTATAATTGTCGCATGAATATAATAAACAGGTTGGAAACGGCCGGAGAATGAGAACGCTTCCTTGACAAATACTGGATAATCTTATTGATTAAGACTAGCAATAATTCGCTGACTGTTTGTGATAAGTGTGAAACAGGATGTCGAAGTATTTTTATGGGAAGTTTTACTGCAGTGTGGGCGCACACTAAACGTGACCGATTTAATTTGTCGAACAGAAATGAGTCGTTTAGAAGTCGCTGATCTTCTTACACAATCCGACTGTAAATCGTCTAACTGACATTTCGTCCTTACCTTGGTTCAATATAATTCCCCTGTTAACCAAAAGTGAATTCACCATTATTAAACGACACGGTAAATTTACGTCCCTAATATTCCATAACGATTCATCAAAGATGCTATTTTTCATGTCAAACTTGAAATTGATTTCACCCAATACTTATAATGCATTTCTCTGTATGTCACATAAATTCTCATCCATAACCCTTTCTAGCAGCGTAAGTGCAAACCTTCTAAAGTAGTTAATATATGACATTATATCCCGATGCGAACTATAATCAATGAACTCTGTCATCTTCCGACCATCAGGTATTTTAGTAAGAAATGAAGGTTGTGTGAATTAGACGATCGTAAGGCACCGAATTTTTTCATTATTAGAAGCCAAATTCGTCGGATCGGATTCATTTACTTCGCCCGATGCTTCTGCTGCAAAGTTACAAGTTACTTCCGTCTGCAAATGTCCTCTTGCATAATTTACTCGATTTCGAACTGCTTTCAGGGTGTGGCAAACCTCGCCTTCGTTTCGGTGTCGCCTTCTTCGGTGGTTAGAACGATAAGATAAAGATCTACACTTGGACTGAAGGTGTCCTGGTCTCTTGCAATTAAAACGAATAACCTCACTTCAACATCTACCTTTACCCTTGGGTTAGTTTTCCATTCAGTTCGCTCCGAACGTGTTCGTTGCTTTTCTTTCTTGACTAACCGCTGTTAAATTAATCTTAGAATAGAATAGAATGTAGGATTTAAGTCAAAGGCCAAGCGCTGGTACCTATGAGGTCATTCAGTGCTGAAAGGGGAATTGACAGTAAGGTTTGGAAAGTGTAAAAGGAGGAAAACCTCGCAGTTGCACTAAAATAACAATTTTTAGAGAGGGTGGAAAGTAAAATGAAAGAAAGAGAATATGAATGGAGGTGCAGTAAAAGATATGAGAGAGGTTGCAGCTAGGGGCCGATGGGAAGCTGCCAAGACCCGTAAGTAATGCCTACAGTGTATCACGCGAGGTGCACCGAGAGCACTAACCCCCCTCGGGGTTAAATTAATATCAGGATGCTTGGGGAGATATTCATGTATTAATGTTCCCGTAGCAATTGGTCTGATACTCATAAACCATACCTTACCTTACAGACCTTACAGTTCGTTCGGGTTGCCCCAGGTCTTTCCGGACTAAGTGCTGATCAACTGATATTGGAATGCTTGGGAAAATGATGTTCATGTATCATTGTTCATGCACACATCCATTGGTTTAATGTTCATAAAATCATAAACTATCATCCGGTCTCTTGTCGAACGTGTTCGTCACTTTTCTTTTAGGACTAAATGTTGATAAATTAATACCGAGATGACTGGAGAGATGTTCATGTACCAGTTGATCTAATACACATAAACCGTCCCCCAGTTTCTTAGAACGGTTAAGATCATTTACGAGACTGTGGTACAAGTGCCAACAAAATTGCTAATCCAATCAGTTCTGCCAAAATGACTTTCATCAATTTTCCATTCGTGGCCAGTGCTGATGGCCTGAAGAATTGCTACCATTGATTAGTGCAAGGACTACGGGAGGAAAGGTAAATATAACTGCGTGTATCCGTTAAATTCCCTAAAGCTCAGTCTAATTCTAAATGTTCCTTTAAAGCAGAACAGGTTTTTGCCAATCGGCTACTCTTCTTTCCTTACGAACGTAAAATGTGACACGTGCAAGAAAAGTACATCAGAAAACGCGAACCAAAAACCATAAGTTCCTTGATACAAATATCAAGAAAATTATTACACGTAAATTGCTTAAAGGCGATACAAAGCATGCAAACAATTTGTTCAAGAACATGCAAGAACACTTACAGAACATGTAAAAAAAAAAATTTGGCGAGCCCTTACAAACACAACTCTTTTCCCTACTAAGAAAAATTTGTTAAAAAAAAAATGGCCATTTAAGATGTAATGCACTGGAAGGTGAGATATTGTCATCTACCAAAACAAAATACATCACAAACAAATAGCCAAATTTACTCAAATCACTTCCTGCAACAATATTATCTATTCAACCATGGAAAAGGTAATCAAGCTTCATTTCTGGTTAAACTGAATCCGTTTCTTGTTTTTTAAGCAAAAATTAGTTTTCAATTGCCGATATGTTACATTACTGAATTTCTCGCATCACTTCCCGTGACCCATCTCAGCCTTTTCTTTTGCATGTTCTTATCCCTTTATAAATTATATGCCTAATCCCCACTTGTATATCACTTTTACAATATATACCTATCTATTTTGACAAGCAAGGGTTCACAAAACATCCGACACTGTCTGGGATGCCAATTCCCTGAACCACTTCAACTATTTATCAAAACTTGTTCCAGAAAGCTGGAGCCTCTATACCTATAATCGTTGGTTCTTTTTTTCAGATATAAAAGTGGTCTAGTTCACAGTTTAAAGATGCTGCGCCCTTATGGAAGTGCAAGTGTCCTTTAAATAACACTTCTTAAATGGCTCGCCTCCATGCTATGCCCTACAGGTGAAAACAATTGCTGAAGGTGTGCGTTATGCCAAGGAGAACCATAACAATTCAGGTGGGAACCCGGATTTGCCCAGGCCTAACGATAAGGTCAGACCTGAAGACCATCATTCCCCAAGAGAGAATGTTGCCTTTGTTGTTGGAGCTGTTGGATGTAGAAGAAGGGCTAATGAAAGTTTTAGAATTCTTGTGAAATGGCTGTCGAGGATGTAAAAAGGACAGCTGATTTATTTATTCAAGACTAGAAAGGCACAGGAGGTAATAGGATTGCAAGTTAAATGTTACCATATGGTTGTGATTTTGTGTTCAGTGGCTGACCATGGGGTGTAACGTACATCTAGATGAGGGAAAGGTTGTGCAGGAATGGATAAGAGGAATGGCATTTCCTTGGAATAAGGGTAAAGATTACATAGGTGGTTGCAAGAATTATAGGGGCATAATATCCCTAGTATAAAGGTAAAGTGTATGCAGGATTAATTTAATTTGTATAAATGATATATATATATATATATATATATATATTCAAAAGCCATATGGTGGAATCAGCTTTGATTAAACAAAGAAATACCATGAACCTTTCAAAAGGAGCCTGGGACTCAGATATTATAGATAAAATCTTCCTCCCACCAGCGATTAAGAAGGTTAAAGTGAAGCTGTCCACTAGAGTAACGTAACGGCTGACCTATAGACCATCTGGTATAAATACTACTTTTTGTAACTCTTTTTCATTCATTACTTGCCTGAAGAGAGAGACAGTTGGTCTCTGAAATATAACATTTACTTTCTACATTTTGGCGTTTTTATGGGCTTACATTATAAATATATATATATATATATATATATATATATATGTGTATATATATACAGTATATATATACATATAAACAGACTGCATACTAAAATTATTCATACATGAGAACAGAATTGAAAATCCATCCAAATGCATAAATTCATGCACAGAAACTCAACTCCAAGATTATCTACCCTTGGAATACATTTCTCATTCTTCTTCAATATTGATTTGACATTTAATATACTGTCGCCCTGCCTTTGCCTACGTCCTCCCTCTGGAAATATGGAACCTACTCAATATGTCAACGATGAAATTTGGTCAAATCAGAAGAGAGAGAGAGAGAGAGAGAGAGAGAGAGAGAGAGAGAGAGAGAGAGAGAGAGAGAGAGAGAGAGAGAGAGATTATGATAATACAGTGTAATTGAAATATTAAACATACACATACAGAGAGAGAGAGAGAGAGAGAGAGAGAGAGAGAGAGAGAGAGAGAGAGAGAGAGAGAGAGAGAGGAGAATTATGGAAATACAGTGTAGTAACTGGAATACCCCCGTTATTGTTTAATATACATACATATACTTAGATGCATATATATATATATATATATATATATATATATATATATATATATATATATATATCACAAATAAATATTTATTATATGAAAATAATTAAATATGTATATATATATATATACATACACACACATATATATCAAATGTGCACGTGTCCACTCGTGCAGTTATTGCTACATCACAATATTAATAATAAATATAAGCGAGTTCCTCGCCAAGTCGCACACGTAACCCCAAGAGTCTAGTTTTTAGGGTCGTTGCCTCTGAGTAAGTAATTATTCAATATCAGAAACTCATAACAGGACATTCCTGGTTGACCTTAACACTGTCAACGAGCAAGAAGATTTGTGGAATCTAAAGGGAGGAGAGAGAGAGAGAGAGAGAGAGAGAGAGAGAGAGAGAGAGAGAGAGAGAGAGAGAGAGAGAGCACTATCAACAAGCTCGAAGTTATGCGGAATCTAACAGAGAGAAAGAGAGAGAGAGGGAATCGTCGTCAGTTCTTGCCCCTGAAAATATTCTGAACGAGGAAGACTGACTGGCATCGTAAATTGTCGTCACAGCAACAAAGGTAATATACGTGTAATTATTTATACATACATACATATATATATATACTCGTATATATATATATATATATATATATATATATATATATATATATATATATATATATATATATATATATGTATAGTGTATTTGCGTGTGTGCATCTTTTACAAGTGCAATATGGTAGTCTAGAGAGAGAGAGAGAGAGAGAGAGAGAGAGAGAGAGAGAGAGAGAGAGAGAGAGAGAGAGAGAGTGCGGTTTTTCAATAAGGAAATCAAAAAATACAATCTCTCTCTCTCTCTCTCATACACACGAACACTACAGCTTTCGCTTACCAGGCAAAGGTATTTATCCCGACGGTCCAAATCCCCAATATTAACCTGCGAAGTAAATCCCGGACGCAAAGAGATTGTAAACAATTGCATGATTGAATGGAGTGTTCCAGAAGGTCAATCCGATCTATTGGATAGTTGGTGAATGTAAAATTTCGTTTCCAATCGATAATATTGGAAAGCTGCCCTCGTCACGAAATTAAATTTTTACCTACAATGAAGTGTTGGTCTTTTAACTTGGCGATTGGCTGTTTGTTTGGCCTAAAAATGATTTAGTCATCTGAGCACTATTTCCTCCTTATTCTTTCGTTACTTCTAAATCAATTTCCGCTTTTACCTACAATACAGTTGAGCAGAACTGCCCCAACGACTCGGTACACACAGTGATGAAACTGTTTAGAACTAAAGGATCCTGAGAAAAGGAAAAATCTAAACAGTTACAATTTCATGAAACTAATAATCCCTTATTTACGAAAAGGTGAAAGAACTACCAACCTTTGCTTGCACATTTTAATGTTAATAGAATAACTTTCGTAACGGGAAAGAAATCCAAGCTTCAGGGTGTTAAGAAGAACAAAATGGCAGCCAGCTCAAAACAAAAACTAACCTAACTGACCTTCAGGCTAAATCCAATTTGTGTTATCTCAGTTATAATAGGAAATTACAGGTGGGTATCTTTTAAGAAATTATAATTGCTGCCTAACCCACGTACCAGAATTGTAAATGAATAATTGCGTCAGTTATGATCAATGGTCAAGAGGAGTCCCAGAGATGAAACTCCTTATTATTCAATACTCTCTGCATGCACTCAGAACTGGAATACACTCGATTTTCAAGCGTTAATTCTACCTTCTACAATAACCCTCACCGGTTGAAACCGGTTTCTCTTGGGCTTGCCAGGCATACAGCGAATAACTCGCGCGCGCCGTCTCAACGGCTCCCCGTGACAAAAGGTTCTACCTAATTCCAGCCCTTACAGAAGCAATATGAGCTGTTGCATGATCTATGCTCTGAATAACAAGGACTGCTGGCACTCGCTTTTATGGGGATGAAAACGTGTAAAATGGTTATGATTGATATGTTGTGCTATACAATACAAGAAGTCTGTCGAAAGGGGAACGAACACAAACATGTCAATAAAACGTTTCGTAAATAATTTACGAACTCCCTGAAGATGGACTGTGCATTAGTTAAGTTATTCTGTTACTGTTTTTTTCTTGGCACTGAAATGACAAAATTATAGCAATGTGAAGATCTGAATTATGTCCCCGAAGACGGGAGTATATATCAGTGACATTCAAAAAAAAAAAAAAAAAAGGGTGTCCATTTATCAAAGATTTTCGACCCACTGTTGCGACATTTCACATTAAAAAATGATCAGCATAGCTTCACGAACCATTGATGATCGCATCAGGCGTGAAAATTTTATAAGAGACCGGGGATTAATCAGACTAAGGCTTACGCTGGTTTTAACCGAGATTTAAATGACATACAATCATACCTTTCCACTGTCATCATTAGGGAGATGTCATAAAATGTTATTCATTCCTTAGTGTATACCATCATCAACAAGAGATATTGAGAGATTAACACTGAAGACTGAAAAATCAGAGACATCACTGACACAGGAACTATAAATCTTTGGCGTATTGAAGTAGGTAAAAGTTCGCCGTGGAAGACAAGGCAAATGGGGCCCGCTCAATACTCCACCCTTTCAATTATTATCTTTCGATTAATTCAATGGCGGCATCTGTGCTACCATCTGGTGGCTTCTGGATTGTATTAGATACAACATCTAGTTGTCCTGGGTGGCTGATGGTAACATTAGCGGTGTTATCAGTCCATGGTCTGTGCCACGGCTCCTGCAACTCTAGGGAACACTCGTGTAGACTTTCACTCTCCTTTGTAATTTGCATTGGTTGATTTTGTGTTCGATTTCACTCCTTCTTCTTCTGCAATCTGTTCTTTTTCGCATATGGGTCATCTATTCCTCGGAAGTTGTTTGGGTAAGTTGCTTTGTCCCATAAGGACATACGTGAATAGTGCTAATAATAATGATGGTGAAGGAATCCACAATGGTGTAAATGTAAATATATACTAGAAATATATAGACAAAATGAGAACCTTCAAGAACCTGCTCGATTCTCCTTATGTATATATATATACACATATATATATATATATATATATATATATATATATATATATATATATATATATATATATATACAAAACGAGAGCTTTGAGAACCTGCTCGATTCTCCCTCGGGACTGAGAAGAAGAATCGAGCAGGTTCTTGAAGTTCTCATTTTGTATATATATTTCTAATATACATTTACATTCACACCGTTGTGGATTTCTTCACATTTTAGTTACTCATGCTGTTATGGGATTTTTATAAAATAATAATAATAATAATAATGAATGAAGAAGTGCGAACAAAAGTTTCACTGAATTTTTATAATAAAAACCACAACCATCTGGGAACTATTAAATTTCAGAAATGCTCACAGCATTTTAGGAGCGCTTAAAAATTCTTATTCCTCACTCTTAAGAGCCTTCTCCTTCGTATCTACATACGCCATAGGAAATAGATGTAAGGACGGGGAAATCTACCCAGTTTCTGAAGAACTTGATTCTTATACTTTTGAATAATAATAATAATAATAATAATAATAATAATAATAATAATAATCGAAAGAAATATTTCCAGTGGATTTTGCTGGGCCAGAGTATATTTGTGTGTGTGTGTGTGTAGAGGGAATCGTCAGTAACATACCAAGCAGATACGCTTTGCCAATACCGTCCCCTATCACGGACATGCAATTTCAATGCTGTCTTCAAAGTTATCGAAATTACTCAAGGTCAAGGTCCGAAGAAGAATAAGCCTTACCTCAGGGAAAAGAATTTGACTCCACCAGGGGTGGACTTATAACGTTATATCCCGCAGGGGGGGAGCGCCGCCAGTGCAGCTTACGTGGTGCACTGCAGGCATTACTTAAGGGTCTTTGCAACGTTCCTTCGGCCCCTAGTTGCAACCTCTTTCATTCCTCTTACTGTACCTCCGTTCATATTCTCTTTCTTCCATCTGACTTTCCACCCTCGTTAACAACTGTTTCATGGTGCAACTACGAGGTTTTCCTCCGATTACATTTTTCAAACCTTTTTACTGTCAATTTCCCTTTCAGCGCGGAATGACCTAATAGGTCCCAGCGCTTGGCCTTCGTCCTAAATTCTATATTCTGTTCCATTCTTTTAATGTTATAAGAAGTTACAGGCGGGAGCTAAGTCAACAAATAACTCCCGGCAATAACAGTGATTGTCTCATTTCAGAATTCAAATTAGGCTGATATCGGGGAGTAAAACTGACCGTTAAACCAAACCTGAGATAAAATAACAATTATCCTCAAGGCAAAACGGTCGAGACGGTAGATACATTTAAAAAATGGATAGCATGACGTATTTGACTTAGGTTTACGCATGCAAGGAGGAAAATGCCTGTCTACGACACCAAACGGTTCAACCACTACGGCAGCACGAGCACTTCTGGCGCCTTTACTGGTGGAAAGGGTATCAGGATATACTTCTAGACATAGCTGATGTGGCACCTTTTTAGCTGAAGTGGGATTCACCAGAACCAGTCATCCAGTTGAGTAACAGAGGGAGAGAAATATTAAATAAAAAAAATAAGCAATTCTTAGGACCATTTGATATGGTTGATTTGGTTACATAACTACTGCATAATTTTCGGATTTAACATAATAAGACTTGTCTTGCAATTGTGACGCTCATTCTTTTTGTGCACAAATAACATACCTTTGTACCCCTTACTCTTGTTTGCTTAGAGGGATGAATAATTCGAGATATATTAACCATGTAATTATGTGTGTGTGTATATATATATATATATATATATATATATATATATATATATATATATATATATATATATATTCATACGATTAATATGTTCATTCAATATTACTTGAGCACCATGATAAATAACTGAATAAACAATATCCGTGGAAAACCTATCTACGAGATTTAATACACGAAGGCGAACACATGTACAGTATACTGTACATATTTTTATCTTTCTCAGTTCGTCTGCCAGTTTCGCCCTTATACTTAATCATTTAATATACACTTTCCTTATAATCGTCCATTAAATGCTGCCTCGTGTTCGTCTGCATGTAAGTGAATACACAGACATTCAGAGATTCAGATCAAATCAGACGAGCCCGAAAGAATAGCAGATTCCACGTTCTGTGTCAGTCTGATATACCTGAAATTACTGATAAAAGAAACGAACGCATAGAAAGCAGGATGTACGTTGCTAACAACAACAAAAAAAAAAAAATCCTAACACAGCGTACTGTAAAATTATTTGACAATAACATGAAAAGAAAGACAAAAAGAACTCTAACCTCAGCGCCTGCGTTCATTATTAATGACTCCTTTCTCCCATGGGCCATAAATTCCCCCAGCACCAATCCTTATCAGTGGAAGGGGCAGAAAAATAGGAGACACTTGGAAACAAGGTCAACAAGAACCGTAGTAACAGAAAGCAGAAGAATGCGAGGAAAACGTACACAAGCAAGCAATGTGGGCCACATTACTGCAAGTCACTTCCAGCACATTCGTTTAATTTTTTTTTAGTACGGTGGGATTATAAATCACGACCGTTCTCCTTCCCACTAGGGATGTTTATGTCCTTAAATCTCTAGGGAGACCAATTGTTGAAAATCAAGGCGCGAATTGAAGAGTCAGACGAATATTCAAGATATGACTCACCTCACAGGTTGTGGGGGAGGAGGAGGAGGAGAGAGTGGGAGGAAAGGCGAGGAAGGAATGAGTGTGGGAGGATGGGGAGGCGGGGGAGGAGGAGGGAGGAGGAGGAGGAGGAGGAGGAGGAGGAGGAGGAGGAGGAGGAGGAGGAGGAGGAGGGATCGATAGCTTTAATACTTCTCCTGTGACATTAACAAAACTGGACTGCGTCAATAGCAAAATGGAAAATGTCAGAGAAACGTTACAAGTTACGGAAACGCAATTACCAAGAGGCCTCCACTTACGGATCTTCACGAGGTTAAGAAGTGATGTAAAGTAATCGAGTATGATTGGAAGCCAAAGCGAGAGACAGAGAGATAAAAGAAGAAGCAAGATTGATGAGGTGATGATTTATCGCACAATTTTTGAGGAACTTGACCTTAATTCCAAGGAGATGAAGAGTAATAGCGCTAGCAGCTTACTATTGTAAGTACATGGAAGACTCTTCTTTTGGAGCCGTGGAGAGGAATACCTTAATATAAAACCTGTTTTCAAATAAAGTAAACAGACTTCATACTGTAACAGTCATATCAGTTATGAAAGTTCTAATTAAAAAAAATAACCATCATGTCTCATGAATTTTATAAAAAAAAACTGTGCCTTGCCCTTAAAATATCAAGCTTTTTGTCCTAAGGCTAAAGATGAATATAAATTGTATTGATGATAAATACATATAAAACCCAACTGAGATGAAATGTATGTCCATATAATTTTGTGTACTATCCACCATCAACACTTATGTTAGTGGATAGTACAAGCAAGCAGAACGTATTTACTCTGGCCTGAGTTTCAAAACGATAAACAGCATCCGTGTGCTGGGTACGATAGTTTTCTGGTAATCCAGATTCTCACACCAGTGGTACAGAAAAGTAAGTAAAATTAATCTTCTTTTGTTTGAACTTCAAAAAAAAAGTCTGGACGGCAGTTTTTGGGTAACCCAGCCTGGGGCCAGCAACTCCCACCAGTTGCTCATTTAACAAAGAATGAATCCATTTTTAGTCCAGGATCCAAAATGATAAACATCTGTACAATCAGGCCGACAACTTTGGGTAATTTAGCCTGGACAAGCCACTCACATCAGTGGCTTATATAAGCATTCAAAATGAAACTACTTTCGTTTGAGATTGAAACCACAGTCATCAAGATAGGCGGAATGATAGCTTCTGAGTAATCCCGCCCGAGGCCAGTGGGCCCGAATACCAAAATGAACTGAATTTGTCTGAGCTTCAAAACAATAAACAATATCCATATGGTTGTAATGAAAGTTTTCTTTTAAACTAGCCTGGGTCTAGCCACTCACACCAGTGGCCCATGTAGGTTTTGCCTTGGCCTGCAAAAAAAAAAATAAACAACATCCATACAGTTGGGACGACAGTTTTCATTTATCTACCCAAGGACCAGCTGCTCACACCAGTGGCCTGCACGAGCATGCAGAATGAAAATGGTTCTCTCTCAACTTCAACAAGACTAACACCGCCATATGGTCAAGATTTTTCTGCTAATCTAGCCCAAAGCCAGCTGATCGCACTGGTAGCCCATATATCCATGCAGAATGAATCTAGTTTTGTTTGATCTTCAAAATGATAAACAGCTTCTAGATGATCGAGACGACAGTTTTCAGATAACTGAGCACAAGGCCAATTACTCACATAAGTATTTAGAATTTATCCAGTTTTGTCTCATTTTATATAAACAATAAATAACATCCATGTGGTTAGGATCATAATTTTCTGGTAATCTATCCCAGGGACAGCGACTCATACCAGTGGCCCATGCAAGAATAGAGAAATAAATCTAGTTTTATCCTAGATTCAGAACGATAAACAACATCCATATGGTTGGGACAATAGGTTTCAGGTAATCAAGCCCAGGTCCAACTACCTACACCAGTGGCCCATATGAACATGCAGAATCCTCTACTTATGTCTGAGAATCAAAGCAAAATCAATAGTCATATGGCAGGGGGCAAGAGTGTTTGGGTAATCCAAGCCAGGCCCAGCTACACACACCAACGTCAACATAGGCATATGGAGTGGATCTGCTTTTTTTCTGGGATTCAAAACAATAAACAACATAGACTCCGATAGACTCCGAGTAATCCAGCCCACATCACGCCCCTCACCACTGGCCCATATACAACAGAATATAGAATTCAGGTCAAATACCAAGCACTAGGACCTATGAGATCATTGAGCGGTGAAACGGGAGTTGACAGTAAAACGGCTGAAAGGTGTAACTGGAGGAATACCTCGCAGTTGCACTATGAATCCATTGTTAGGAGAGGGTGGAAAGGAAGATGGAAGAAAGAGAATATGAACTGAGGTACAGTACAAGGAATGAAAGAGGTTGCAGCTAGGGGCCGAAGGGACACTGCAAAGAAAGTAATGCCTACAGTGCACCGCATGAGGTGCACTCACGGCATCATCCCCCTACGGAGACTGGCTCATATATGTACTCAGAATCAAACAGCCTTTAATAATACTACAAGATCAATTTTGACAAAACAAACTCTGATTACAAATAATCTTATAGAGTATCTTTGAATCTACCCTCTTTCCATCTGCCTCAGTTCGTGAGCCTTTGATATCCGACAGATGTTTCAGCCACGACTAAACACTCTACTTCAGGTAACACTACTTAATAATTACTCTCAGCGTTAAGTCATTCATATACATATTTCTCCCGATATCTTCTTTGGTGGTTAATTGCGATACTGGAAAAAAAAAATTCACGAGATATGAGCAATGTTAACGAATGCGCTTAATTGTTGGTTACTGAGTTCCACTTCAGGCTCCAATACTTTTGTTCGACCTCGAATATATATGACCACGAGTCGGGGTTATTTACCTTTTTTTTTTTTTAAGGAGTCATATAAATTTAATGCCTCCCTTTCTCGCCACCAAGCATTTTCAGATGAAATTTTATGAGCAGAGGTATATCGTGAAAGCATACCGACTGACGGACATACTTTTCATTCTTCTTAACTGTCACACCTACAACCACACAAAGTTGGTTCACTGTTTTGTAAACAGATAAAGCATTGTTAGTGGGCACGCACACACACACACATATATATATATATATATATATATATATATATATATATATATATATATATATATATATATATATATATATATATATATATATCTGTCATTTACTCAAGCGTGAAATCATTCACAAGGCATAGTACATTGGATACTGTACGATATTTGTGTTTTATATATATATATATATATATATATATATATATATATATATATATATATATATATATATATATATATATATATATATATATATATATATGTGTGTGTGTGTGTGTGTGTGTCTGTGTGTGTGTGTGTGTGTGTATAAGTATATAATATATATATCTATATATATGTTTTTATACATAAATTCTTAATTTTTTTGTGGAAACAAACATTTTCACATCCCCTTATCACGAGTACATTAACTTTGCAGTAAACTTTTCTTCAAAGCAGTAATTAGAACTTTAAGCATCTTAAGTGTTCATGCATACATAAAGTGTGAAATGGTAACCAGATCGATTCGTTGTGCAAACATCTCACAAGCGACTGAACACATTTGTGAAGTATTATCAGTGCATTTAAAGAAATAGGGAACTGAATGTTAAATATCTACGCATAATATTGGTATAAACATCAAAATATTTCCTGACACGCAGAATGCAGACTTGAAACCGTTAGTGATCTACAGCGTTTCTGTTTTGCCATAAGAAAGAACTGAACTATTAATCAAGAATAGAACAAAACAGGATATAGAATTTAGGCCAAATACCAAGCGCTGGGACCTATGAGGTCATTCAGCGTTGTAACGGAAACTGACATTAAAGGTTTGAAGGGTGTAACAGGAGGAAAACCTCGCAGTTGCACTATTAAAAAATTGTTTGGAGAGGGTGGAAAGTAAGACGGAAGAACGTGAATACGAACGGAGGTACAGTAAAAGGAATGAAAAGGGCCTGCAGCTAGGGAGTCGAAGGGACGCTGCAAAGAACCCAAGTAACGCATGCAGCGCATCGCATGAGGCGCACTGATGGCACTGCCCGCCCCTCCTAGGGGGAACTGTTAATCAAGTGTATTGCTCATAAAAGCCACAAGTGTGGGCCTTGTAAATGACATGCATTTAACTTGAGAAGTGTAATTTTAACGCCAGTTGTAAATCTGTACTGAACTTACTGCTCCACTGGTTTCCCTTGAATTATTAATCAACTCTGTTCTTATTGACTGCATGTCTCGGAAAGCAGGCGGCAAACTGTAATTTACAATAGCTACCATGCTGTCTCCTTCGATCAGCTGATGAAAGTAAATTTTCACTGTCTTTGCGCTGACTAGAATAACTACTTGGAATTTCACTGCACATTCTTTCGCAGCAATTTTTCCCATTCCATTCATTCCACGTAGGTTCATTTTTACACTTTTTTCTCTTTTCTGATTTTTTTTTCTCGTAAATTCATCGCTCTGTTCATTACGGGAACTAAAATGGCATTTTTATATAAACTTTCGCTTACCGTTTGGTTCCTTGCAATCTATTTTTGTCTCTAGTGTATTAGTTGGTTTGAGCGAAACCAGCAGAAAATGAAATAGTAGGAGAAACTGAAACAAAAATTAAGCCAGTAATTGAAATATAAATAAAAATCAAATAAGCAACTGAATAAGACACTAACGAAATGAGAAATGAGAGAATCAGATAAACTAAGCAGTGTCAGAAGTAAGAAATATTTTGAGTAAGTAGAAGTTAGAGAAATAAAAAGAAATAATGTTAGGGAATGATTTCGAAATAAAGGTTAAAAAGGTGAGAAAATCAGAGGGTATTAATAATCTAGGAAAAAAAAAAGTAAGTGAAAGGTTAAAGGTAAGAAATCATAAATGAGGATCAATTCATACTGGTAAGTAAATTCTCAGGTAAAAGGTATTTGAATAGACAGTTCTACATTCAGAGTGGGTCTTAAAGTGAATGAGAAATATCTTCAAAAGGTGAGAAAAAACACTGCCTTTTAAATTGTATGAAAAATTTCGGCCTTCTTTTTACCTCACCTCTTGATAGTATTCATAATTGAACACAAAACACAAAGAGAAATAGTTTCTTCCCAGACTGATTCTACAGGGCGTTATTAATATACAAATATACAAATATACATATACATATATATATATATATATATATATATATATATATATCTGTTATATATATATATATATAATTATATATGTGTATATATATATATATATATATATATATATATATATATATATATATATATATATATATATATATATATATACAGATCAATCACAAAATAAACAAGGATATACCAGATATTTCATCTCTGGATTTTTTTATTTTCGTTTTTTGAAAATAAGTTTTCTTAACAAACTCATTACATGTAAACGCTGTCTCTGAGACTTTCCTTTATAAATGTATATAATCGTATGTTGCTCTTGCGTAGGCATTAAAATGCATACACAGACGCATTCAGTTTACATATTTACCTGAATATGAATTTGGCACCTGTTTCTGGAACTATACATAACAGTTTCAAAAGTGAAATTACGCAGTCAAAGTTTTACCATAAATTTTGCATGAAAAGTTCGCCTACAGTGTCAAAACTCACTGTTTTTTTTTACCTTTAATCAATAAAAAACGTTTCATTGATGACTAGCTCATTAACTCAGCTGCTGCAAACAAACCTCAAATCAAAAATCCTGGTTCAAGGGAAACAATCAACCAGAAACACAAATCACAAATGGCGTCTCCTAATGATTAAAAGCAACTGAGAGAGAGAGAGAGAGAGAGAGAGAGAGAGAAGGTAAAACTTAGTACTCACGGCAAATACGGCATTCTGAAGGCCGAAAGGAATGGGAGTGAGTCTGGTCACCGCTATGACTTTGAAGGCGTGAGTTCCCGCCACCACCGTCAGGAGGGCGCCCACTATCCGAGACTTGAGCACTTGCTTACGCACGAACTACACACACACAAAAATATACAAAATTCACATTAACGTTTGATAAGTTCAACACGAAGGTTTTGCACACTCTTAGAGCTGGAAGTACCTGAGCTTCTGATTCCCATGAACTTAATCAAAAAGAAAATAAATGGTTTAGTTATGTCTTTTAAGCATTTTTGTTTGACGCTATAAACGGTTAAAATGAATTGCAATAATTCATCATTAGGACTTTTGACTACTGAAGAAAATTTAATAGAAAAAATAAAAAAAACGACAATTGTTTATGAAACTACATGATTACACTAAAATCAGAAGTTGGTGTTCGTAAAGACGTACCTTCAAGTGTTCGTTACTAAGGAATTTGTAACAATCGGAAACTCCACCCTGCTATTACGGAATTTGTAAGAATCAATATATTCACAGCTATTATAAAACACACTTCTTGAAATTTTACTTAAATGTGGTGAACACAGTTTTAGAAGACATTCGTGCTTTCAAAAGGACCTTTAGTAACATGATTGATCGATTAAAAAAACTTCTTACTATCCAGACGAGAAGTGGATTATCAACACTGTTCTTTCATAATCTGGTTTCACACATTTCACTTCTATATATATATATATATATATATATATATATATATATATATATATATATATATATATATATATATATATATATATATATATATATATATATATATATATATATATATATACATATATCTACTATATATATTTATATATATGTATATATAAAAAAATATATATATGTACATATATCTATATATACATATACACTATATATTTATATATAAAATATATATATATATATATATATATATATATATATATATATATATATATATATATATAATATATATGTACAAAGATTTAACTAAAGACTGAAACCTCACCTCCCTGAGACAAGCTCTGATGATGAAATGGACGAAGATGACCGCCAAGGAGACTGTACCGACGGTCAAGGCGAGGCCTTTCCAGGTACCGAACATGTAGCCTGCTGCGATGTTGATGATGATGTAACCCCAAGTGAACGGCTATGAAGAGGGACGAGAGAGAAAAAACACGATAAGAACGTGATATCCAATATTACAAAAATATTGTTTGTCTTGAATGGTTAAGGAAAGAAAAAAGTCGCTGTACAGACACAAAGTTTAAGCAAATAAACATAAACCATTAGTTCTATTATTCTGAAGATAAAGCCTATTCATAGGGAACAAGCCCACAGGGGCCACTGACTTGAAACTCGAGCTTCCAAAGTTAGAAGTAAATAAATATAAAAACAGGAGCTTGCGACCTTCACACAAAATTTAAATAAATACAAAAAGAGGTGCTTTCGACCTTCACACAAAGTTTAGGTTAATAAATATAAAAACAGGAGCTTTGGACCTTCACACAAACTTTAAGTTAATAAATCTAAAAACAGGAGCTTTCGACCTTCACACAAAGTTTAAGTTAATAAATATAAAAACAGGAGCTTTGGCCATTCACACAAAGTTTAAGAACAAATACAAAAACATGAGTTTTCGACCTACACACAAAGTTTAAGCTAATATATATAAAACTGGAGCTTTCGACCTTCAAACAAAGTGTAAATAAACACATATAAAACCATCAGCTTTCGACCTTCACACAAAGTTTAAGTAAAGAAATATAAAAACTGGATCTTTCGACCTTTACACAGAGTTTAAGTAAATAAATATAAAAACAGGAGCTTCCCACCTTCACACAAAGTTTGCATAAATACAAAAAGAGCAGCTTCCGACCTTCACACAAGGTTTAAGAAAAGAAATATAAAAACAGGAGCTTTTGACCTTCACACAAAGCTTAAGTAAAGAAATTATAAACAGAAGCTTTCGACCTTCACACAACGTTTAAGTAAATATAAAAACAGCTTTCGACCTTCACACAAAATTTAAATATAAAAACAGGATCTTTCGCCCTTCACACAAAGTTAAGTAAATGTCAAAACAGGAGCGTTCGACCTTCACACAAAGTTTAAGTAAATATAAAAACAGGTTTTCGACCTTCATACAAAGTTTAAATAAAAAAGAGGCGCTTTCGACCTTCACAAAAAGTTCAAGTAAATAAATATAAAAACAGGGGCTTCCGACTTTACACAAACTTGAAGTAAATAAACATAAAAGCAGTAGCTTTCGACCTTCACACAAAGTTTAAATAAATACCAAAAAGGGAGCTTTCGATCTTCACAAAATGTTTAGGCAAATAAATATAAAAAATAGTTTTCGACTTTCACAAAATGTTAAAGTAAATAAATATACAAACAAGCTTTCGACCCTCACACAGAGTTTAAGTAACTAAATACAAACAGAGGAGCTTTCGACCTTCACGTGAAGTTCAAGTAAATAAATAAAATACAAAATCTTTCGACCTTCACACAAAATTTAAGTAAATAAATATACAAACAAGTGTATTCGATCTTCACACAAAGCTTAAGGAAATAAATATAAAAACAGGAGCTTTCGACCTTCACACAAAGTTTAAGTTAATAAATATAAAAACATGCGCTTCCGACCTTCACACTAAGTTTAAGTTAATAAATATAAAAACAGGCGCTTTCGACCTTCACTAAAGTCCTATTCAGTTGAATAGGATTTTAGTGAAGTCTAAAGCTAATGTTTTTTATATTTGTTTTTTATATTTATCTATTCAAACATTATGTTTCTACAACGGCTTTTTCTCATAACCAAGAACGCAATAATGATGATTATACTAAAGGGGAGATGAAGACAGAAAAAAGCTTTAAATATGATTTTAATAAAAGGATTTTACAGCGAGAGAAAATCTAGGGGAGAAAAGAATAAACTTAGATAACTTCAACCAGAATCTAATATGATACACCTTTCCTGTGCGTTACTTTCGCATTATGTAATGATCATTTTGAATTATATTAACAAAACCCGAACTGTGGCACATTAATAAGAGTAGATGCTTAGATGTGAAAAGTGAAATTCTTAGTTTAATGTAATTTCTTGTATGGAAAAAAAGAGACTGAAAAGGAAAATGGAAATCATAACTATTCCAGGAAATATGAAAGATCTAAGATAATAGCAAATATGTTTCAACTAAACGAAAATATTTATGAGTTCTGCCATAGGAACAATTATAAACAAAAGAGAGGAAAAGTCACTGACAAAGGATAAACAAAAGTCCGGGAGAAAATATTCCAGCTCAATGCCAAATAACAAATATTTCGTTCATGATATTCGTTTTTGAACAAAAAAAAAAAATTCACAAATAAGCAAACACTCGCGAGCTACCGAGTACCAACAAAATTACAAGTAAGAAGCGAATACCAGAGTAAAAGAGTTTTACCCTAAACTGTCCAAGTCTCCATCGATTTGCTATAAAAGTTGAAACATTCTCTGACGTCATAAAGGTAAGCTGAGTGCCATAGGGAAGCCAGGCTTAAGACGACTTGGGTCTAACTCTGTTTTATTTTTCGAGAATTCAGCCCTTAGTGGCCTTGTTCTCACTAAGAAGTTAGTCAGTAAGCAACTATGTTTTAATTAATTTAATTGATGATATCTGTGATGAGTTTCATTTTACAATCTCTTCGATCCACATTAATTTATCTGGAATTCCTTCGAAGCTATACATATAATATATATATATATATATATATATATATATATATATATATATATATATATATATATATATATATGCACATATGCATATATATATGTATGTGTGTGTGTGTGAGAAACTTACTGAACTGATAAATGTTTATATATATATATATATATATATATATATATATATATATATATATATATATAATATTATATCTATATTTTATAAATACACGTATATATATGTACATATCTACGCATATTATACATATACACTGTATATATACATATATATAAATACTCATAACACTTATATATATATTATATATATATATATATATATATATATACACACACATATATGTATATATACAAACATACATATACACATATATATATACATATATATAAGTATATATATATAGATATAAATATTATATATATATATACATATATATATATATATATATATATATAATATATATATATATATATATATATATATATATATATATATATATATATATATATATATATATATATATATATATATATATATGTAATTCTAATAGCCACAATGCCCTCTTAACTTCTTGAATTCTTCGCCCTTTTTGGATATGCTTGTAACTATGAAGCCGAAATATCCAAACGGAAGAAGAAATTGAAGAAACCTGTGAACGCCGGTCGCGGGGAAACGAACCCGCATTACCATATTCACAAGGAGGTCGCGTTGCCGACCTGACCATGAGAAGGCTAAAGTCTATTACCTCTCGTACATATTTATACCTGTCGTTTTCAGATATATTTATTAGAGCTGGAATAGACCCATCCTCACCATCGTAGCCACTTGGCTACGACGGTGAGGATGGGTCTATTCAAGCTCTAATAAAGATATCTGAAAACGACAGGTATATGTATGT
>NC_089799.1:26264613-26272113 GCF_040412425.1 Macrobrachium rosenbergii | reverse complement strand
ACAGTTGGTCTATCAATCCTTCCATGCATTCCAACTTTGGCTCCCATGCACACTCCGAACCTCTTCCAAACCTTTGTATATACCCAGTTTTTTCTTTGCTTCACCTGTTCTGAGTCGCCTATCCTCTCATCTCACCAGCATCCATTAAATTTATTCCTAAAAACCTGTACAAATCAGCTGCTTTTCACCATATATTTTAATATTTATTGCTCCATCATCTTGGTTTCAATTTACCTTCATAGCCTTCTTCTTGTTCATATTCACAGTCAACTTTTTCATATTACAATCATTTACATACTCATAAGTTTCTGCAATTTCTTTTCACTATCCTCAGTCAAGACTGAATCGGGTTAAAATATCAGCCATTCCATACTATATTAGCAACCCGTTTTTTTTATCCTATAACATGGCATCTTCATTTAATGTCCTTTCTCAGACTTCTCTCCCCATTCACCATAAAGATCTCAAAAGCCCAGGAATACAGAATAAGAATATTGGGTTTAGACATGGAAGAGGCTCTGGGAATCAACTGTTTGTTATGAAACAATGACGTGATAAGTTTGCGAAAAAAAATAAATAAGCTGTGCGCGTTGTCCACGAAACCTGTGAAAAGCTCATGGTGGATGTGACATTGATGTAAGTCACAATTTCTTATAATGAAAGCGGAGTAATTTATGCAAACCGGAGGAAGTCTGGTTTGGTGTAAAAATTAATTAAGGGACAATGGTGAATTTTGTATGACTTATGTCTATGCATAAGCACACAGACACAAATACACATACACCCGGCGAGCCTGTGTGTGTATGTATGTATGTATGTATGTATATATATATATATATATATATATATATATATATATATATATATGAATATATTATATATATATATATATATATATATATATATATATATATATATATATATATATATATATATATATATTATATATATATATATATATATATTTTTTCTTCTTCTTCTTTTAACGTGCATTTTTCCCATTTTTGTATGTACACGATGCCTTCTTTGAAGGACTTTTTGATTTGGCTTTGGGGTAGACCTGTAGTCTCGATCGGCTGCCCTGCCTGACATCGCTTAGATATTATGTATCATACCCGACCCAACGCCCTTTCTTCCCAGCAGCGAAGTTGTTGCGCCGGTAGGGCGAGAGTTCGAGACGTGAGATATAGTGGCTTTGTTTTGTGTGTGTATTTATATATTTGCTTTTTATATATGTCTACATAGCAAATGATCAGTATATATATCGCGCCACAGATATATATATATATATATATATATATATATATGTATATATACGTATATGTACATACACACACACGGTGAGTATATATATATATATATATATATATATATATATATATATATATATATATATATATATATATATATATATATATATATATATATATATATAAAGATGTAACATACCTGAGCAACGAACACATACAGAAATTCAATATAGCAATTCGTGCTTCAGCATCCACACCAACCCCTTCAGGAATGCTCCACAAATTGCACTGAGAGCGTAATAACGTTTATGAATATATGTCATGTAAAAAGGCAGTCACGGTAATATGTAATGTCTCAGTTGGGATGACTAAACGGTTCGAAATGTTTGGGTTTCGTGCTCCAGGTCATTTTCCGAAACCAATTGAGTAGAATGAGGGTATTTCTTAATGCACTTCTCCATATGTTAATGTGCTTGTAATTACCTTCCCCTTCTTTCGTTTGAAAAGGTTCCGAATCTCATAAATAAAGTTGCTCATAAGTTCTGACATCATTCTAAGGCTAAAGAAAAGTTCAGGGACGCAAGAAGCAATTGTTCTGCGATCTTGCAATGTATAATAACAAGCTGGAAATTCTATGATATCAAAATTTTACTATTAAAAGTTGTATTATGTCCTAAATTCAACACATAAAAGTTAAATTTACCCAAGATTATGACTGAAATATGTAAAATGACAGAAATGTGTTGTATAATTTACGAATGGATGCAAAATGCCTCATAAAGAATTAGTCCAGCCCCTTCGACCTTGGTGACCTAATGGCCAATAACTCTCAGAAGGACACTGCACAATCTAGTGTTTACGATGTTTTCTTAATAGATTTCATTTATATTCTGAGGGATTTTCCTATGATTTTATGTATTCATAAATATCCTGCAGATTACCTCCGACTGAATGAATCGATCAAGTAATTCATATTAATGTGAAACTGACTCTGTTCTGTCACAACGAAAAATGGCCAAGGTACTCCGGACGAGGCTCAGCCAAGTGCGACTATTCTTCTGTTCTTATCAGAGGTCTTAAATAAACTGTAGCACAAACAAGTATGAATACTGACAGAAAAATTTATAGTTTTCCTTTCACAAACCCTGATATATAATCAACTGAATCGTAAAATTTATGCTACAAAGGCAAATACTGGGGTGGGGCGGGACACTTTCAGCCATACAGTGTTTAAGACAGTGAAAAGGGGGAGTCAGAGTAGTTGGACAGCAAGATCCAAGAAACAACTGTTACAGAGTATGGACAGCAAGATGGAAGAGAGGAAGGAGGAATGGAGGTAAAGTAAAAGGCTACAAAGCAAAGTGGGTGCAAACATCTAGTTGCAATACTATAGTGCACCACTTAAGGCACTAACCTTCGTAAGGTTACAAGCTGTGATATAAATGGCTTAAGATACAATAATTAAATTTTTCATTGAAATTTTGAATTATCATAATTTACTAAATCTCGGGTTATATTCTGAAACGAGAATTCTGAAAAGAAGCATTCAAACGTATCTGGTCACATGCAAATACCAATACAATAAAGCGTGATTCAATTACGGGCAGTACTTATGTTGGCAATAATACCAAAAGTACAGATGATAATAACAGTAACAGCAACATTAATAGACCACACTGCATGAACTGTTGTTTAGTTTCTAAAGTCAGTGCTTTTGCTTCCAAAATATCGACGGGGTTCATGAAAGTTGCCGAAGAAAAACTTCCACATTTTCTTTTTGTTTACTTGGAAATAACTCATCAATGATCAGCATCAATTCATATCAGCAACAGAATGTATTATGTTTTCGAATGACTAAATCCGCCATATGGAGATAATGAAGTGACTGACAGATCAAACAGTGGAATGGAATGGAGTTTAAAACTCAGGCCAAAGGCCAAGCACTGGGGCCTATGGAGTCACTCAGCGCTGAGAGGGAAATTGAGAGTAAAAACCTTTTAAAGGCGTAACAGGAGGAAGACCTCGCAGCTGCACCATGAAACAATTATTAGGAGAGGGTGGAAAGTAAGATGGAAGAATGAGAATATGAACGGAGGTACTGTAAAAAGAATGAAATGGGGTTGCAGCAGCTAGGGGGCGAAGGGACGCTGCAAAGAACCTAAAGTAATGCCTACAGTGCACCGCGTGAGGAGCAATGGCAACACTATTCCCCTGAGGACGATAAAAAGTGGAGAAAATGAACATTATTTAGCTTAATTTAAATATACCTTGGTTTAACCAGACCACTGAGCTGATTAACACCTCTCCTAGGGCTGGCCAGAAGGATTACACTTAATTTACGTGGCTAAGAACCAATTGGTTACCTAGCAACGGGACCTACAGCTTATTGTGGAATCCGAACCACATTATACCGAGAAACGAATTTCTATCACCAGAAATAAATTCCTCTAATTCTTTATTGGCCGGCCGGAGACTCGAACGTGGGCCCAGCAGAGCGCTAGCCGAGAACTGTACCGACCCTGCCAACGAAGAACTGTTATTTAGCTTAAATGCCACATAAAAATATTAACGATCAAGGACCAGAAAAGCCGCCTTTCAAAATTGCGCGGATAGGCTTCTTCAACCCGGCATCGGACTCCTTTGAAACAACCCATGTTTCAAGTGGACGAAATGGGTAAAAGCTGCCTCAACATCACCGCATCGTAATTTTGAGCCGCCGCCATATTCAAAACAATCATAATTGCGACGAGACGTTCCACGACGCAGTAGATCAAGCTGTCGGTGATAACATAATATTCAGGTGGTTCTCTCTCTTTAGAAATCGCAGCGGAATATATCCTTCTCTCATTCAAAAAATCTTACGAAATCGGAGACGAATGCTGACGGCCATCTGAATTTACAATTAGTATGACCCTCGAGATGGATGTATTGGAGTTTTGAAGGTTAAACGAAACTACGTTACAATTACGAGGACTCTTCGTGCGAGATGGAGCAGTTGATTAGATGCGGCGTTTTATCGGTGTTTCTGACTTGGAAAAGTCAACCATGAGAGGATAAAGGTCACTGTTAATGGTAACCTCTCGCCGATGCAAATTTACAACTCTTCCCCAAAGAAAATTCGTTAAATCTTCCAGCAATTTTACATTTTTAAGAAGATGAAGGTAATTAACATATACAGTAAATATATATATAATATATATATATATATATATATATATATATATATATATATATATATATATATATATATATATATATATATATATATATATATATATATATATATATATATATATATATATATATATATATATATATATATATATATATATATAGTTGAAGGTTCTAAAACATTTGTGTAGAACATTAAATCTAGTATTTAACAGTAAGTAAAGCCTTTGTTCTCTTTATATATGTATATATATATATATATATATATATATATATATATCGAACAAAGGCTCTACCCTCTGTCAATTACTAGATTTAATTTTCTACACAGATGTATTAACACAAAGCTAACTAATACCAGCTGATGTATAAAGCTTTAAACTTTTTAAACTTCCTTTCTTTACTAAGACACTGGGAACCTATAACCAATAACGTCCTCTTTGTTACGAGCATTAAACCGTTGTAATCTGAAATTGAGCAAAAGAAAAATTACTGACATAAAATTCGGCTGGTTAAATATTCTAAATACATCATTCGTGCGATGTTTCTGGAGACGTTATTAACATCATGTTAAAAACGCCGTGAAGGTCATCGTGATATGATGTGTGGCTTGCCTTGCAACTTTGTGACTGAAAATCAATCACACTTCTGTTGTCATGACATCAAGGACCAACAATTATGACAACTGACGACTGTTGTTTTCAGTCCGAGATGATACTAACTTGTGACCTACGTGGTAAACAGAATTCGACTTTTGCAAGTTGTGAAATCTGCTGCCAAGATAAAGAAGAAAAAAATAGAAGCGGTGATGACTGACGGCCTAAAATATTCATATACTGCCATTCACTTTCTTCCTAAACTTTGATTTTTTTTTTATCTTAGTTCTTAAATAAGAGCAGACTTTAATTAGCTAAAACCTGAAATGCCTGGGGATATCCAAACGTTTACAATAACATATCTCTCCAATATTGCCTTGTCATCTTTGAGACCTATGAGACCTTAACTAATGTCATCATGGGTGAAGCAATCATTCGTATACTGAACCATAATTACTTGATTCAATGTGACGGAATAAGATTCTAAAACAGACAGCAGATTCTCGCTCCTCAGAGAATCCATATGAATTTTATTGGTAAGTGGATTTAATGGCAATGGGCCCAAGTCTGGAGGACAGCAGTAAAAAGTCATCAATCTTTGATGATGCAGTTTTTTTTTATAGAATTGAATTGAATATAGAATTTAGGCCAAAGACCAAGCACTGGGACCTATGAGGTCATTCAGCGCTGAAACGGAAATTGACAGTAAAAGGTTTGAAAGGTGTAACAGGAGGAAAACCTCACAGTTGCACTATGAATCAATTGTTAGGAGAGGGTGGAAAGTAAGATGGAAGAAAGAGAATATGAAATGAGGTACAGTAAAAGGAATGAAAGGGGTTGCAGCTATGGGCCGAAGGCACGCTGCAAAGAACCTTCAGTAATGCCTACAGTGCATCGAATGACGGCACTACCCCCCTACGGCCAGTTTTTTTTTATGCCATAGAGATAAGAGAAATTGAAGGTGAAAATTAAAAGAAAAAATATGAGTAAACAGCACCATGCGAATAGCTTCGTCAGTTTTTCGTCAAGCAGGCAACTTTTTTGCAAAGCAATAGCTGGTGATAATGAAAAAAGAGATAAAGAAGATTTAGCAGTTTTTACCACCGATGGGCCCTATTGGTTAAGCATCGCAGGATAGATTATGGAAGGACTGGTACCCTTGAAAGAAGACTAATCAAGAACTGCACAGAAAATGCTGTCACAAGATCATAAGTAGCGTCATATATATACATATACATATAATATATATATGTGTGTGTGTGTTTGTCAAAATGAGTCATGCACGTCAACCCCTCAGATATCCACCTGTAAATGTCCGTAAAATCCATTCCTTAAGATCTACAAATGACAACAAAATGAATTTGAGAGTGAGGCTTTAATAATTCAATTTCATACCAAATTGAAAAAAAAAATTACAAATAATGTTGAGTAACTTTACAAAACTACATACACTGGCTTTACTTAGGTAATATGTTAAGAAAGTCTTAAAAATCCATTTCACTTTATTTTTACGCCCGCAAGAGGGATCATTTAGAAAAGCAGTGAAATTCAAGGAAATTCCATAAAGGTTGACATTTATGAGGAATATTCAACTAGAGCCAGCTGTATCTTAATAAATGAATTGTGTATATGAACTCAAAGAAGAGTATAGGTCAGACAGACAGATATACAACGTCGAGAAAACTTTATTACACAACAGTTCTTGTTACTGGAGAACTTTCGGTTACCATGATACTAACCTACCACCAGAACTAGCACCGAAGCCGTCATGGACAGCCATGGACTCGAGATGGCCATTAGCGGCGAACTGATTCCCATTCCGACCACCAGGGTCGGTGCCGCCGTCGCCATCTTGAGAGGGCGCCACCGAGGCCCCTCTCCAGCACCACCGAGTTAGCAAGTTCACCTTCATTTTCAGAAGACAAGTTTCTTCAGGTCCCTTGATGGGCTTTCTTCACTCATTTAGGAACATATTATATCTTTAGACAGCGGAGTCATTTGCACTTCGTCCGTTGCCGATAGAATGACGCAAGACTCAACGTCGAAAATGATCATAGTTTGTTTTCTTGTTTTCACACGCGGGGCACTTCAAAGAAATGGTTGGTGAAGTTCGACAGTTAGACTGATAGGTCTGTTGGAGTTGATTTCACTTTATAACGGTTCCTCTTTTCGCCGAGACGTCGTTTATCAGCTAGAAAGACGCCACGAATAGAATCTTCATGCATTATTAGGGACACCGGTTCTCCTCACAAACCTCATTCTGTCATCTCCCTTGGTCGTGATGACGTTCCATTTTTCATCTTCATTGATTATTTCTTGCATCTAAATACTCATATGAACACATAATTTGCCAGTAGTAATGTAGATGATGTAGACTGCAAGGAAGAAAATATTTAAGAAGGCGTTATTTTCTCATGAATCATTTAACACGCCGATCATACAAGAAAACTGACAAAACTCTCTCTCTCTCTCTCTCATGCATA
>NC_089799.1:26252113-26262113 GCF_040412425.1 Macrobrachium rosenbergii | reverse complement strand
TCAACATAAGTGAGAGTCATGATCATTAGATTATGTGATGCCCAAGCCCATGCGCGCGCTCTCACACAGACAGACAGACAGACAGACAGACACACACACACACACACACACACACACACATATATATATATATATATATATATATATATATATATATATATATATATATATATATATGTGTGTGTGTGTGTGTGTGTGTGTGTGTGTGTGTGTAGAGTGTGTATAGATTTATAGGTATGTCTTCCAAAGAACATTCAAGAGTTCTTAAATAGTGCATTCCTGAGAGAGAGAGAGAGAGAGAGAGAGAGAGAGAGAGAGAGAGAGAGAGAGAGAGAGAGAGAGAGAGAGAGAGAGAGAACCACCAGCAAAATCAACATTTTCAAACAAATTTAAATAGCTGTTTTAAAAGTTCACAGGACTTAACGGGAATTTTGGTATACGTGGTAGAGAGTAATAAGATTACTCGAAGGAACTTACTTCCACTATATCACTATATAAGCTGCTGATTCCGGACGGACGGCGCTCGATACACACCGGATCCATAATCACCTACAGCATGCTCAATTAAGGAGTCAGGTCGATGCTGCTAAAGATTTGGTGAAGTATTTGACCGAAGACATTAATAGAGAAGAGGTATAATTTTGTAGGATAGTAATTTTGCTTGAGCATGCACATGACCACACTCTCATACTTTACCTCCTTCCAAATCTTTTGCAGGACTCGAACTATTCTCCTAGCTTCATTTATCGTGTGAGTCACCTCTTATTTACAAATTTTGCCAATGTTTATATCATTATTAAGTCAGAATGCAGATTAAGTGGTCACGAATTGCTTGTGGGATCTAGGGGGGCGAAGCCCCGCCGGCCATGTTAGGACACGGCATCCAAGGTTAGGTTAGGTTAGGTAAAGGTAAGTCTGATTAGATTATATTTCTTCTAGATAGACATACTATTATTATTATTATTATTATTATTATTATTATTATCATAAGCACATGAAAAGTTTTCTAAGAATAAATTTCTACAAAGCTATTTAAAGGACCTCTAGTTCTGACACATTTTAATGTCGTTTTGCCTGATAAGAGGTCTCTCCATAAAAAAAAACCGACACTTTAGCCACTACCACATTCATCCTTTGGCTGTTGAAATAAGTATCAACGCTTGTGCAGAGCATTTCAACACCATAAACCTCTTAATTCATACATAACCGTTCCCTCTCCCCCTCCCCACCCATTTCTAGAACGGTGTACCCCTCCCGCCCAGTTGAGGAACTTGATATATTCTGCTCCAGCTAGGCGTCGTATTACGAGCTTGATGGCGCGCGGTATATTGCACGGGGTAGGAGGGTGGATGTGTCATGTCTCCCCTACAACCCCGCCCTCACTTGGGACGGACAAACAGGTTTGCAGGAGGGTGGATGTTTCCCTTACCCACCCTCCCGTTCCCCTACGTAACCCGCCCCCACCCGGGGCGGACAAACCGGTTTGCAGGGGGAGGGTGGCTGTGCCATGTCTCCCCTACTGTCACCCTGGGGAGCGCAAACAAGATCCACTCGGATTTTATTATTATAGAATAGTGAAAGTTACCGTTGGGCAGGAAGTAAATGGGTTGAAATTCTTTTTGCCGAGCTTCAGCACATTTTATGTCTGATTTGTTGATACTTTCCAAAGTGGCATTCATAAACAGACCATTCGAAGGTAACAAAGAATCAGCTTCTTGAACCTGAGTACAGAAATTAAGGAAAATGTAAGATAAACGTTATAATGTGTGTGCGTGGATCAAGTAAAATACCTAATAAAATTTGAAAGAGAAAACCCTCACTCAAATTAATTGCACAGCTTTCCACCAATAAATGCAGATCACTGGAAGCGAAAAATCTACGATCAGGTACCATTTACGACTGTAAACTTCACTGATGATGTGTAGATTAGTGCGATGCCATACCTGTCTGTCGTTCGACTTTCAACCATCCATACCATGTTGGAAGATGCTTGTTTATTCCTTATTCGGTAAAACATTAGAGCAAATACGAGAATGCTCTTCAATCACATGTTTTCGTTATCAACATATTTTTCACAATGGCTGATAATGTACACAGTTGATATGGTTAAAATTTCATGAGCTACAACTCGCAAGAAAAATGGGCTTCCTTTTGCCTGCATTTTCATCCACACTTCCTGGTACCAGAGGGTGACTAAGCAAGAAGTATAAAATCAGGAAGGTGGCATGGCTGCCCGCTTAAGGATAAAAATCTGCCAAAAAACTTGCTTGCCGCCCGTCGGGATCAGATGTGGCGAATAACCTTTGCCTTCCGGTTTGTCATGTGACATTTAAAGCCTCTGCAAAAACACATGCATGAAGTAATTATGCTGTTTAAAGCTGTTGTCTAAGTAAACGTTTCGCTTTTAAATTGAGAATCGTGCGATAACTGATGATATAAATTGTCTTAGTTAAGGGATTATCACCCGTATAGTAATGCATTCGTATTTTATACATTTTAGTGGTTATTCCGTAGCAATTTTCCGGAAATGTGTAATAATTAGTAAATTGTTGCTAAAAATAATCTTTATTACTGCCCAACCACCCTACATGGTGCTCCCTTCACAGGTCTTCCGCAACTTGTAATTATTTTCGTTCTTCTCTTCTGGTTCTCTTCATCTCGTCTAAAATTTATCGCTGTTAACTTTCTCTCTCTTCTTTTGGTGGGAACATGCTGAAGTTCAGTGTAGTTTTGAAATTCACTCGTTGCATTTCCTTCTCTCTCTCTCTCTCTCTCTCTCTCTCTTTTATCCATCAGCATCTTGAGCACACACGTAGGCGTAAATAATGAATTTATACAGGCTGATCTCTGACCAACGCCCATACCTGCTCAATCTGAAAGAAAACTGGGCTTCTGAAATTGGCAATCTCTTCTCTTTTTTATGTCTACTTCGTTAGGGAGAGTTGCGTTGGGGAGATTTCATGTCTGCCAAAACTTCAAGTTAAGTATTGGAGTTACCGGCCGTCTCCGTTAGTTGTTCACGTTATTATTATTATTATGCCCTAGGCACAACGATAATTATTTATAATGCTTATGTGACTGTAAAATAAAGTAAGTATACCTTAGTTTTACCAGACCACTGAGCTGAATAACAGCTCTCCTAGGGCTGGCCCGAAGGATTAGACTTATTGAACGTGGCTAAGAACCAATTGGTTACTTAGCAACGGGACCTACAGCTTATTGTGGAATTCGAACCACATTATAGCGAGAAATGAATTTCTATCACCAGAAATAAATTCCTCTAACTCTTCATAATCAAGTATGTTGAGAGACAGCCCAAGCACTGGGACAGAAACCATTATTCAGCGTTAAATATCCAACAATAATCTACCATACATAATTTTTTTCTTTCCCTCTCTTAATTCTACTAATATCTCCGGCAGACTATAGTTCTGCTCTAACCCTACACTTTGACAATGTGTAAAACCATTACTAGAACAGGTATCGGACTACACACGAAGCAGATAGTATAAATCTATAAGAAAAAAAAAACAGGTGCTACTTTGGCGTGTTATCTACGCATCACCTCCGAGGTGCTATTAGTACTAGCCCCTCGGGGATCAAAGTATTATACACACCCATTTCCATATTGTGTGGTCGACAAATTATATTAATAAACGATATCTTTAATCCCCGAGGGGGCTAGTAGTAAACATGGTGTCCCATTGAACTTCCGGCATGTTTAGTACTAGCACCTCGGAGGTGACGCGTAGATAACAAGCCAAAGTAGCACCAAAAAACATTTAAGTTCATAGAGCCAGTGAGTGAGCCTTTAACAATCGAATCACAAAAGATTCTAAATTTTTGTTACTTGGCCAGAACCGCCAAGTCCCAGCACGAGCTCAAGAAGGTCGAGTTTGAGAAGGAAGCCCAACTATCTTCACAGCAAACTGATAAAGGTACCCATCACGATTCCCTCTAGCTTACTAAGAGAGAATATAGGTCAAGCACTGAGACCTATGAGGTCATTCAGCGCTGAAGCGGATATTGACAGTAAAAAGGACTGAAAGGCTTAACAGGAGGAAAACCTCGCAGTTTCACTATGAATCAATTGTTAGGACAGGGTAGAAAGTAAGGTGGAAGAAAGAGTATATGAACGGAGGTACAGCAAAAGGAATGAACGTGGTTGCAGCCTGGGGCCGAAGGGGACGCTGCAAACAACCTTAAGTAATGCCTACAGTTTACCGCGTGAGGTGCACTGGCGGCACTATTCCCCTACGGGGATAACTTCAGTATATCTTACTTCCCACGAATATCTTTATCTTTGTTCTCAATAAATAAAAAAATAAAATAAAATTGCAATATCCTCGTAATTCGGCACTTGTTTACTATCGTACTGCTGTAACAGTGGGTTAAACGCACCAATTATCATACTTACAGATAACAGAGAAATGACCTGATTGTTAGTCACGTAGTGCCTTAGACCCCACCCGGCTAACCCTCGTTCGCGAAAACGACCAGAAACAAAATTTTATGACTGATGTCTTGCGCTTTCCCCTTGCACTGTAATTTACTTTTCAAAACTGTGATTAACTTAACACCCAACATTTTCTTCTGCACCAATCCTGAAAACCAATTTCTATGCCGTTGTCACAGAATATCCTTTCCGATCTGCGAAAAGGTTTCGTAAGAATGTAGGCAGATGACACCAAAATTTTTCTGAACTTAAAATGGGTGCTACTCTGGTCTCTGGTTTGTTATCTACGTGTCACCTACTCCGAGGTGCTAGTACTAAACATGGCGGAAGCTCCTTGGGACGCCGCGTTTAGTACTAGCCCCTCGGGAATCAAAGTATTATATACACCCATTTCTATATTGTGTGGTCGACAAATTATATTAATAAACGACATCTTCGTGCGGCTGCCTACTTTGCATTTACCATACGGTGTTTAGTACTAGCGCCTCGGAGTAGGTGACGCGTAGATAACAAGCCAAAGTATAGCACCCTTAAAATGTCCTAATTTTGAGGAAAAAAGTTAACTATACCTTAGTTTTACCAGACCACTGAGCTGATTAACAGCTCTCCTTGGGCTGGCCCGAAGGATCAGACTTATTTTACGTGGCTAAGAACCAATTGGTTACTTAGCAACGGGACCTACAGCTTATTGTGGAATCCGAACCACATTATAGCGAGAAATGAATTTCTATCACCAGAAATAAATTCCTCTAATTCTTCATTAGCCGGCCGGAGACTCGAACTCGGGCCTAGTGAGTACTAGCCCACAACTCTACCGACTTGCCCAACGAGGAACTATAAGCCATGTGGACTGAGCAATGTGCGTTCGCAACGCTATTATCGGAACTAAATTCAAGGAAGGCTGGACGTACGTGCCGTGACATGGTGTATAATGAAGTTCCTGCCAGATCAGATACACGTTTACGCATAAAACTGGACAACTTCTTGTAAAAACTAGATAATAAGCCTCGTTACATAATTGATGACTAGTATCAAAACTTCAGGACTAGAGTATATTTGTACTTTTCACGGTCAATGTATACTCACAATATTCAGTGCAATGCTATTTATACTGACCTGTGTAATGTAATTGACGTGTTTGTAGTTCCTCGTTGGGTGGGTGAGTTCCGTTCTCAGCTACCACTCTGCTGGCCGCGATTTCAAATCTCCGACCGACCAATGAAGAATAAGAGGAATTTATTTCTGGTGACAGAAATTAATTTCTCGCTATAACTTGGTTCGGATTCCACAATAAGCTGTAGGTCCCGTTGCTAGGTAACCAATTGGTTCTTAGCCACGTAAAATAAATCTAATCCTTCGGGCCAGCCCTAGGAGAGCTGTTAATCAGCTCAGTGGTCTGGTTAAACTAAGGTATACTTAACTTTTATTGACGTGTTACGGTCTTTAGTTGATACAGTTACGGACAGCACGTGTATTGTTGATAAAAAGCAGTCAAATAACAGCAACTAAGTGATATATCTGACTGTGGGTATGACAACTGTACATAACCACAGAAGAATCAAATTTTAAACTTGTTACATCAGCACCCTTTCCTTTTGAAAAGCGGAAGTAGAAATATAATTTTTGCTACCCGTGTACCGTTTTTGTAATGCAAAACTCGTACCTATCAGAGTAGTTGTAACCTCAATTTTTTATTTCATCGTTTACATCAAAGTTATGAGAATACGTAAAAAAAATTGCTGCAACTATCAATACCATGTATTGGAAAATATTTTCCATCGATAATCTAGGCTGTTATTTTAAGCCGTCTGAGATGAACGATGTAATATTACGTGACTTTAAGTGCATCGAATAATCGACCAAGTAAAAAGCGTTCACTGAACTCTAACTTCCTTTAAAATCGACATCCAGAATAACTCGGGTTACCATTACTTCAAGACTTTTGTAATTGTTAATATTATTTTAAGTGATGAAGTTAGAAATCAAACACGGCCATGAACAGAGTACTTGTAATTCCATGTTCAAAATCGTCACCAATGTGCCAAACATCCGTGTAATTCCATATTAAAATTCTTCACCACCGTGCCAAAGATACGTGTAATTCCATATTCAAATTCTTCACCAATGTGCCAAACATACGTGTAATTCCATATTCAAATTCTTCACCAATGTGCCAAAGATACGTGTAATTCCATATTCAAATTCTTCACCACCGTGCCAAAGATAACGTGTAATTCCATATTCAAATTCTTCAACAGGGTGCCAAACATATGTGTAATTCCATATTCAAATTCTTCACCAATGTGCCAAAGATACGTGTAATTCCATATTCAAATTCTTCACCAGGGTGTCAAAGATACGTGTAATTCCATATTCAAATTCTTCACCACCGTGCCAAAGATACGTGTAATTCCATATTCAAATTCTTCACCAATGTGCCAAACATACGTGTAATTCCATATTCAAATTCTTCACCAGGGTGTCAAAGATACGTGTAATTCCATATTCAAATTCTTCACCAGGGTCAAAGATACGTAATTCCATATTAAAATTCTTCATCACCGTGCCAAAGATCGATATATACAAATTCTTCACCAGGGTGCCGAACATACGTATCATTCCATATTCAAATTCTTCACCAGGGTGCCAAACATATGTGTAATTCCATATTCAAATTCTTCACCAGCGTGCCAACGATACATGTAATTCCATATTCAAATTCTTCACCAGGGTGCCAATTATACGTGTAACGCCATATTCAAATTCTTCACCAATTTGCCAAAGATACATGTAATTCCATATTCAAATTCTTCACCACCGTGCCAAACATACGTGTAATTCCATGTTGAAATTCTTCACCAGGTTGCCAGACATACGTGTAATCCCATGTTCAAATTCTTCACCACCGTGCCAAACATACGTGTAATTCCATATTCAAATTCTTCACCGTGGTGCCAAACATACGTGTAATCCCATGTTCAAATTCTTTACCATGGTGCCAAACATACGTGTAATACCATGTTCAAATTCTTCACCAGGGTGCCAAACATACGTGTAATTCCATATTCAAATTCTTCACCACCGTGCCAAATATATGTGTAATTCCATGTTCAAATTCTTCACCAACGTGCCAAACATACGTGTAATTCCATATTCAAATTCTTCACCGTGGTGCCAAACATACGTGCAATCCCATTTTCAAATTCTTCACCACCGTGCCAAATATATGTGTAATTCCATGTTCAAATTCTTCACCAGGGTGCCGAAGATACGTGTAATTCCACATTCAAATTCTTCACCACCGTGCCAAACATACGTGTAATTCCATATTCAAATTCTTCACCAGGGTGTCAAAGATACATGTAATTACATATTCAAATTCTTCACCACCGTGCCAAAGATACGTGTAATTCCATATTCAAATTCTTCACCACCGTGCCAAACATACGTGTAATTCCATTTTCAAATTCTTCAACAGAGTGTCAAAAATACGTGTAATTCCATATTCAAATTCTTCACCAGGGTGCCAAACATACGTGTAATTCCATATTCAAATTCTTTCAAAATACGTGTAATTCCATATTGAAATTCTTAACAGGATGCCAAACAAACATATAATTCCATATTCAAATTCTTCACCAGGGTGCCAAACATATGTGTAATTCCATATTCAAATTCTTCACCAGGGTGCCAAACATATGTGTAATTCCATTTTCAAATTCTTCAACAAGGTGTCAAAAAATACGTGTAATTCCACATATCAAATTCTTCACCAGGGTGCCAAAGATACGTGTAATTCCATATTCAAATTCTTCACCAGGGTGCCAAACATACGTGTAATTCCACATATAAATTCTTCACCAGGGTGCCAAAGATACGGTAATTCCATATTAAAATTCTTCACCAGGGTGCCAAAGATATGTGTAATTCCATATTCAAATTCTTCACCAAGGTGCCAAAGATACGTGTAATTCCAAATTCAAATTCTGCACCAGGGTGCCAAAGATACGTGTAATTCCATATTCAAATTCTTCACCAGGGTGCCAAAGATACATGTAATTCCATATTCAAATTCTTCACCAGGGTGCCAAAGATACGTGTAATTCCATATTCAAATTCTTCACCAAGGTGCCAAAGATACGTGTAATTCCATATTCAAATTCTTCACCATGGTGCCAAACATACGTGTAATTCCATATTCAAATTCTTCACCAGGGTGCCAAAGATACGTGTAATTCCATATTCAAATTCTTCACCACCGTGCCAAAGATACGTGTAATTCCATATTCAAATTCTTCAACAGGGTGCCAAACATACGTGTAATTCCATATTCAAATTCTTCACCAATCTGCCAAAGATACGTGTAATTCCATATTCAAATTCTTCACCACCGTGCCAAAGATACGTGTAATTCCATATTCAAATTCTTCACCACCGTGCCAAACATACGTGTAATTCCATATTCAAATTCTTCACCAATGTGCCAAACATACGTGTAATTCCATATTCAAATTCTTCACCAGGGTGTCAAAGATACGTGTAATTCCATATTCAAATTCTTCACCGCCGTGTCAAAGATACGTGTAATTCCATATTAAAATTCTTCACCACCGTGCCAAAGATACGTGTAATTCCATATACAAATTCTTCACCAGGGTGCCGAACATACGTATCATTCCATATTCAAATTCTTCACCAGAGTGCCAAACATACATGTAATTCCATATTCAAATTCTTCACCAGGGTGCCAATTATACGTGTAACGCCATATTCAAATTCTTCACCAATTTGCCAAAGATACATGTAATTCCATATTCAAATTCTTCACCACCGTGCCAAACATACGTGTAATTCCATGTTCAAATTCTTCACCATGGTGCCAAACATACGTGTAATACCATGTTCAAATTCTTCACCAGGGTGCCAAACATACGTGTAATTCCATATTCAAATTCTTCACCGTGGTGCCAAACATACGTGTAATCCCATGTTCAAATTCTTTACCACCGTGCCAAATATATGTGTAATTCCATGTTCAAATTCTTCACCAGGGTGCCAAACATACGTGTAATTCCATATTCAAATTCTTCACCACCGTGCCAAATATATGTGTAATTCCATGTTCAAATTCTTCACCAGGGTGCCGAAGATACGTGTAATTCCACATTCAAATTCTTCACCAGGGTGCCAAACATACGTGTAATTCCATATTCAAATTCTTCATCAGGGTGTCAAAGATACGAGTAATTCCATATACAAATTCTTCACCACCGTGCCAAAGATACGTGTAATTCCATATTCAAATTCTTCACCAGGGTGCCAAACATACGTGTAATTCCATTTTCAAATTCTTCAACAGAGTGTCAAAAATACGTGTAATTCCATGTTCAAATTCTTCACCAGGGTGCCAAACATACGTGTAATTCCATATTCAAATTCTTCACCACCGTGCCAAACATACGTGTAATTCCATATTGAAATTCTTAACAGGATGCCAAACATACATATAATTCCATATTCAAATTCTTCACCAGGGTGCCAAAC